>NW_027459449.1:2092500-2184164 GCF_050624435.1 Tenrec ecaudatus | reverse complement strand
GACCCAGAAGAAAACAGGGCAGCAGACCTGATTTGTGGTAGTCCGTGCTGGTGTCTCAGGCGTAGCTTCTCGTCTGGCCACTGAGCTAAGGTGGCCAACTCCTTGGGGCAATGTGGGCCCCCACTCCTTATCTCCCACAGCTGCCCCTGCAGGCTGCAAAGGGCATCCTGAGACTGTGCATGGAGCGCCTCCAGGTCTGCTCTCTGGCTCTCTAGCATGCTGACTTCACTTTTGAACATAAGCTCCATTTCCCTTTTCTCCTTCTCAAAGTTTTTCTTCATTAGTTCAATTTCCTGCTTGTAGTTTACCTGGAAAGAGAAACATTAGCCCCTGACAATATGACACGGAAACAGCAAGGTTGTCGGGCATGCCAAGGAGCTGAGGCCTGCAGAAGTCAGGGATGAAAAGGCAGCGGTGACATCCCCAAGACTCAGTGCTCAAGATGTAGGCACAGCCTTGTCTGGACCAGTTGGATAACCTCCCGTGGGAGAAGATATTGTCTGGCCGTTGGCTGGCAAGCTCCGTTTAGGTAAGTAACTTGCACCCAGGAGCTCAGAGGTCCCGGTGGAAACAGGGTGGCTGGCTCTCTGAGTCCTGAAAGTAGAAAGAACGCGGCACATGGCAACTGTGTGCGGACATTCTCTTAGTCACCATCTAAGGAGAGGCAGGAGCTAACTTCATCTGAGAAGACCTTGTGAGCCAGGGTAATCCTGGCTGAGAAACTATGCAGCATCCCAAGAGAGGCAAAGCCAAGGATAAGTTATGCTAAGAATGAGGTACGTGGTGTGAATTCCCCCACAGCAGTTGGCAGGGCTGCACTCAGCATGCCAGCCCCCAGCGACTTTGGGCCAGGCACTGACAGTCATTTCTGCTTGTATTTCCCTCAAACTGTCTTCTTAGTGCCCGCTCACCAACCAGAGAAATCCAAGGCAGCTGCCTGGAGAAGGGTCAGCACTAAGCACGGCTCTCTGTGCACAAAAGGAAGCCCCAGGCTCCCCCTCGGGCACCCCTCACACCTACCTTCGTCTCCAGCTGGCTCTTGACGTCTTGGTAATGTTCTTTCACCTGCTCCATCATGAGTTCCGTTTCGAGGCTCACTGGAGTAGGAGCTGTAACGCATGTGAAAAAGCCTGCGAAGAAGAGGAAATCTCAGCTTAGCTCAGTGAGGACATTACAGGTTTCTTACAGCGTTCCTATTCCCAAGGGACAACAAAGCACAGATTCTACATGTGCTTTTTCAAGGGAAAGCCAGTGATGGTGGAGTCCTGCCGCACTGGCGTACAACAGCACGCATCACTGGTGATCTGCTATGTTGTATCCATGTAGAATAAAGGATCTCAAACTTATTTGGTCAGCTGTCCAATTTTCAGAAAAATAGTTACCCAGCAACCCTCTGGCAATTAACTTTTATACAATAGCCCATCCCTAATCCAGGATAGGGTGTAGGTTATTTGCTTTGGCAGCTCCCACGGATTATTCCAGTGCCCCCCAGGGGGCAGCATTGCCCACGTTAGGAAACACTCATTTAGAACCATTTCACACTTTCACCAGAACAGATTGCTCAGGAGGCTCCTGCAGCCCATCACACCCTTCAAGTTCCTACAAAGTGGCAGTGATATCGTGTGAAGGGACTTCAAAAAACCTCCAGAACACGGAAGAAAAAGATAATGGAATTGTCCATGAATGTAAGGCCCCCTTGTACTTCACTTCAAGTTTATTCCCTGGTGATGCCAGGATCATAGAGGAGGTGGGGAGATGGAAGAAGTGGGGTGACCTGGTGACACATGCCTCTGGGCAGTGTGATGCCTGGGAATGAGCCTCACTGTGTGTGAAGGTGGCCAGACACACCTCATGGCCTGTTTATTAGCTAAAGACTTCAAATTGGCCTCCTCCTCCTCCACATTATTATATCACACAAATAATGCTGGGTTTCAGGATATGTAGGAGCTCTGGTGGCATGGTGTTTATGCATTGGACTGTGATCTGAAATGTCAGCAGTTTGAAACCACCATCAAGAGTTACAGTCTCAGAAACCCACAGGGGCAGGTCTCCCATGTCCTATAGGGTCATTATGAGTTGGCATCAACTTGATGGCAGTAAGTCTGTGTGTTGCTCGATAAACTGGTCAGATGATTGCTGAAGCCAAAATGGGTGCATAAGCAAATGTGGTTGAAAAAAGCTGATGGTGCCTGGTTATTAATAGCATATGGGGTCTTAGATGCTTTGCAGTTAAATAAGTGCCCAACTAGCAGGTAAGAAACAGCCCACAAGGAAGCACACCAGCCTGTGTGATCATGAGGTGTTGAGGAGAAATGGTATCAGAAGTTCAAAAGATAAGCAACCAAATTGATGTGAAGGGGCATGGATGTAGTAGAGACCCAGAAATCACAGCCCCTCTGGTAATTGGACAGTCACACTCAGAAGGGACACAGGAAGGGATGATAAATCCAGGGTGTGGTATAGCACTGATGAACTACATAATTATCCTCTAGTTCCTTAATATTCCCTCCCCTTATGATTATGGTTTTTATTTGTTTTGCCTGTTTAATCACATCAGATTTGATGTAGGTTCATCGTATATTTAATATCATTTGATACA
Organism: Tenrec ecaudatus; assembly: GCF_050624435.1. Classification (NCBI taxonomy): domain Eukaryota; kingdom Metazoa; phylum Chordata; class Mammalia; order Afrosoricida; family Tenrecidae; genus Tenrec; species Tenrec ecaudatus. The sequence goes on along the minus strand of NW_027459449.1, from coordinate 2,181,565 downwards.
TGAAAGCTAAGATAGATAACCCTTCAGAAACAATAAATGGAGTAACGGTTCCCTGAGGGTACTGGAAGGGGGGAGGAGATAACAGGGAGCTGAGAGCACTGATGACTGAATAACCCCACTCAATGGGATTGAACAACAGAATTGTATGTGAGTGGATATATTGGATGTGCAAGATATGGAAAAAAATAAAGTAAGGTTTCCTGGGGCGGGGTATGGTGGGCAAAGGAGGGAATAAATGGGGAGCAGATATCAAGGAGTTCAAGAAAAAGAAAATGTTTTGAAACGGATTGTGGTAGCAACTGTACAACACTGTTTGATGTGATTTAACTATGGAATGTTATACTTGTAAGGTCTCCCAACAAAATGATTTTAAAATACAATAATAATAATAATAATAATAAATGAATAAATAAAGCAGTCAGGCACATTCCATACGTGTGGAATGAGGAATGGTGCTTGAGAGCACTGCAAGGACTCGCTTTTCGACCTGAATCACCACTCCGCACTCCAGGCACACAAGGCACATCTTTGAACTACGTGTGTTGCTAGGGCTTGGAAGAGAGCTGGTCTGAGACTCAGAATTGCATTTATGCCATGACTCAGTCTTCATTTTGCAGTGTCAAGGATGGGACGTGGCAAAGTCATCCTCTACTCTCATTGTCACCCTGAAAATGGTGACAAACTTTGACATAAGGGACAAGACAAAAACCTGAATGAGAACCTCTGGAAAGAATTACTTTGCCTTGGAAACTGAGAACTGTCAACTTGCGCAGTCACCTGGGCTGACAGGAGGTCCGTGAGGCTGGACAGTCCACATCACTAGGCTTACTGCAACCCAGCTTCTTACTATTCTCTCAGCAGCAGACAAACATCGGAAGGGTCAACTGAGCCTTGGTGCTGCTTCTAAAATGGTTTCCATCAGAGGGATGGGAGGACAGTACATAAAAAGGCCACATTGTGAAACTGCTAGGTTTCATTAGCGATGGCATGAAGCCTAGGTCTGTGATCTGGTGCCGCAGTCCCCAGTCTCGAGCAGACCCAAGACTTCAGGGCCTTGTCTCCCAGGTTTTGGGTCAGTGGTTCGTGCTGAGGGCCATAAATTCTGTGTAGTTGAGGGGACACAGTGTCCATTTCCCTGGGGATGGCTGACCTGTCTGTTGTGTGGAAGAATACGTAGGATGCCTTAAATGGATGTCACAGCACCCTTGGCATCTCTGGATGTGGTGCAGCTGGCTGTGTCAGGCTCCATCCCACATTTCCCAAATGAGTCTAATGGCCTTTGGCTGTTGACTCACAGGATTTCAAGACACCAATCTGCCATTTGCAGGTGAGCAGGTTATGTTGGGGTCCAAAGACGCTGTACCCACATTCAGAGAAAACTTAAGGTTCCCAGGTTGGCTCTTTTAGCTATAATTCATTTACATTTTATTAAATAAATAGCTTTAGAGCACTACAAAACTGGGAGGGAGGAGGATGCAAAATGCTCGACTGCCAAAGATCCACAGGTCAGTGTCCACAGATCTCCCTGGGGTGAGGGAGTGGCCAAAACTTAGCACACAAAACCACTGTGTATCAGAGCTTTGGCAGCAGGGCTGAGAGACTTGCCACGGTGTCTGCTGATGCACAGTTGGGGGCACTGATCCAAGAACCAACCCCTGGCTATACAGGACTATGACAAAACTCTAGGGCAGCTGTGTTACCTCCTTGTTCTTGTCTTTTGAAGGAGCTGAGATTAATCAAACACAGTCTACACTGTAGGTGGAATTTGTCATAAACCTCAGCACTAAGAGGATCCTGAAGCCAGAGATATCTACTTTTAAGCAGATATGCACGCCTATGCACACAGGTCCCAACTGCTTCCAGTGCTTGACCTGTGTCCTGCGCAGGCGCCGCTGGCACAGGTCTATTCTGACGAATTATGACACTCAAGGGGATAAATCTCAAGCTCTCTCTGAACATCAGGGAGTCATTAATATGTTTTAGATATAATTTATCTCTTTTATTAAAAGAGTTTTCACATCAACCAGCTTACAGCTCAGAGGACAATCTGTATAGAGACTGGTCTGTGACCTGGGCAAAGGAAATATAGCTCCTTTATTTACTGTCACATACCCTCACTCTCTCTGTCTCTAGCCTATGCTGAAACCTCACCACCAAGTCCCTTCATCTTAATCACAACTCTGGAGGTGGCTTTGGAACATCTACGAGTGATGGACATGCCTCTCATGAGGTCATTGTGAGATCACATAACTGCTGCCATTTCATTACAGTTGATAAAGCCCCCATCCCCTTCCATAAATTCCCAGCTACAAGGAACTCAGCCGGGTGGTGCCAGTGTGTCTGGGGCAGGTGTTTGTGCCTCAATATACCCTATGATGCTTGGAAGTGGCCCATGACACAAACTACGGGTAGGTCTGAGAGATAGCCCAGTTTGCTGGAACAAGGACTCCACCCTTTCCCCAAGAAGATCCTCTACCTTCGGAGCAATCTGCTGGGGGCAGGCATCCATCTGGCCGGAAACTAGATGGGCTACTCTGTGTCTTGTGCATCCATGTCTGTAGGCCTTCCAGCGCAGCCTGCAACTCATCATTGCGGTCCTGCAGGTCCCATAAGCAGAGTAGAGATGGCCCTGCAATCCCCATGCTACACAGCAAGGCCCAAGGAGCAATGCAGCACCGCAGGGTCTGCAGGATGCCCAGTGGAAAGGAAATTCAATTCCTGACAGCAAACATGTAACATTCAAACTATAAGTTTCCAACTATGCAGTGAGTTAAACATGACAGGGATAATTCAGCTTTCTTAAATCCTACATCGCCTTCTATCACTAGAATCATAGCAGGGGCTAAATTTTTTTTTTAAGTGAAGTGAATGTGGAGGAGAAATGCAGATCACCAACATCTGACTCAACAGGAATGTGTGCAAGTCCACCACAGTGATGGGGTGTGGGCAAGAAAAGCAACTCACTGGTGTCCTTTCTCCAGAGGGTTCTGCAGCTTTGACTGTCAAGGCGTTGCCATCATCTTAAAACAAAATGCCACCCAGCAGAGCAGAAGGGCCACATGGATGGCTGAGGCCCAATGAGGCACATAGAGTGGGGGCTGCAGGACAGACAGGCAATGCTGGGAGGCTGCCCTGAATCTGCACCTGGCTGCAGTGGTCTGTCTGCACAGGAGTTGAGGAAATGCACTGTAAAAAGCACACTTGGTTGCCAGGGTTTAGAGGCGAATCTCCCAAGACACAGCTCTCACTTGTAGATTTAAGGGTAAGAAGGCAAGAAACACCTGTCTGTGGGACTATCGTGGTGTGAAGTCTCTTGGCATGGCTCTTCTGTCTAGGTCTTTGTGATTCCCATTGATGATTAGGTGGGACTTTGCAAAAAGGCATGTCTAACACAAAACAGAGTGGACTGGTTCATTTTCGTTGCCACTTCCCTGGCCATAGGGATGTGTTATCTTAGAACAGGAACAGAGAGGAATCCCATGAACTTAAGGGATAAAGAACTTCCAGTGGAGAACAAATGAGATCTCTGTCTAAAGACAAGAGGAACCAGAGGCTGTGAAACAGAAATTACTGGACAGACTGAAAGAACAAGGCAAAGTCAGAGGCTGAGGCAAGGAGACACGAGACAGAATTGAAGAGCAACACAGAGACTAAGGACTAGAGAAAGACTTGATTGAGGCGAGATGATACTGTGGACCAATGAGTGTATCCTTAGTGTTTTCTGATCTTGGCTTGTAGTAACCCATTAAGTTCTCTAAAAAGCTCCCTTAATTGTGAGTATTGCCTGTGAGCTCTGTGCGACCAGTGCAATGGATTATAGAACACAGCACAAAAGTAGAATGCTGTGGAAGAAACAGTTACTATCAGAAAAGGGTAAAGAATGATGGAGGGTGGAGGCATGCCTGATCTCTATTTTGTGGCAATCGGCCTTGATTGATGGAGCTACGTAGGATTCTTCTCCTTGATGTAGCCAGAGGTCAGCTATGCACTCCATGCGGTTTACTCAGGGACCCTAGATCCCTTCGTGAAGGAATGTGAGGTGTGTGGTCACTTTCCCTTTTGTGCACCTGGGGATGGGGGACTTGGGACTCTTCAGACCTAATGAATACGGCAGCAGTGCTCCCAGGGACTATAGGAGTATGATTCTACCTGGTTTCTCCTTTAGGAAACGTACTCTGGAGGGACACTAGACATTGAACTGTGAAGAAGCCCAAACTGGCCCATCAGGCAGCCACATGGTAAGCGAGCTTTCAGACATTTCTGGTCTAGCCAGTAAGGTGTGTAGCTGAGGCCCCGGCATCATAGGACAGAGAAGAAACATGTTTGTTATGCTATGTCTGAGTTCCTTCCCACAAAATATAAAATCTATGAGCATATTTAATTGCTATTTTAGGCCATTAAGTGTTGGCGATAATTTCTTATGGAGCCATAGTAACTGGAATAACATGTATGAGTGAGTCACAAATAGCTCATGGAAATAGGATTAAAAGGTAAAGGAATTTTCCATGAATTTTTGAAGCCCTTTTTCTGTAATTTACAAAGGTAAATTACAGTCTCTTGAGGGGAAAAGTATATTAATTTTAAGTGGGAGAGAAAAAAAAGTTCTCACAAAAATCTGTTAAGAAATGGATGGTAGAGACTTCCAGGAAGATGGCGACTGAGTAACACATAGCAGAGGAACTCCACAGAAATCTGTGCAGGAGAGTCACTAAGAGGGAAATTCCACACCGCCAGGTCGCAGAGGAGCATCAGAAAGATAAGTAGGCAGAGATCCAATAGGTTTAAAGGAGCTGGGTCTTTTGGCTTACCACAATGGAGGCCAGCTAGGGTTTGACCTTAGCCTAAGGTGACCAGACGTACCGCTTTTTAAACATTTTTTCTCGTGTCTATGGTGTTTTTAAAAAGTCCCAATTTTTGGAAAGAATGGACAACAAGTGAGGGTATGTACGGTTTTCGGCTGCCATGTGGCAATTTCACCAGGATATGAGTTTTATCAATGGTGTCCCGCTATACCAATGTTAAAATCTGGTCACCTTACCTTGGCCCGGCCACTGTCTTGGCTGGAGCCAGGATCATTTGTAGCCAACACAGGGGCTTTATCTCAACACAGCCACAGTTTGACACCATCTCAGGGCAGGGATTAAACCCCTGCAGCCCCATGGTCAAGGATCAGGTTCATTTATATTGATGCTTCAGTTTCCCTCTCTTCTCTCTATTCCCCCCTATCCCCCTGTCTCAGTGGCTGTTTTTTTCCTTCTCTTTTTCTCTTCCCCTTTCTCTCACACAGCACTGCCAACATCCTGACCACTACCCTTAGCCTAGGGCATTAATGCCTGCACTCAACCCTGCTGGGCGAGCTCCTCCCTCTGCAGCATAACCGGAAGCTGGGAAAGCCCACCCACACTCCAACAGGGGATATCCTGCCCAACTTCTTCCCTGGAAAAGCCCACCTGCCGGTCCTCTGTAGTGCTTAAGACATGGCTGGAGAAATTCGGCACCCCTTCTTTGGGGGAAATCCTGCCTGTGTGCCTTGGGGAGCTCCTATCCATCCTCTGTGGTCCCACGTTACTGAGGGAGCTTCCTCCCGCCTGCTGTAGTGCCTCACAGACTAAGAAAGCTTATCAAACACTCACCAGCTTTCCACGGAGCAGTGGGAACCTCTGCCTAACCTATGCAGTGATCTACCTGATCAGGGAAATTCCGCCCACCATTCACGGTGCTCTATACCAAAGCAGGCAACCAACCAGATTTCTGTGACACTCCTGTTGCAGCGGGCACCTTTGCATGCCACCTGTGGCAACCCAAGCCGTCATGGGCCACACCATCATGGATTCTTGTGAGATCACCCAGTAAAGCACCATCCTCGTGGATCCACAACAACCCAACCAGCATCTCCGGAGAGGCCCATCCAACTTGTTGACTAGGGAAAGAGTGAAGCCACAGGAGGATAAAGTGGTTGGCTAATTCCATAGTGAAATTAGCTGTAGCAGTTCGAAGAAGCTTTCCTACGAGTCTCCCAGAGAGAGCCAGTGCTCTTTGACTCCCTGAAAAATAGCACCTGGCTCCTCTAAAACAAACAGCAATCAGGCCCAATGACCTCAACAAAAAAACATGAGAAACAAACTTCAATGGCAGAGATGTCCTGAACCGAACGACATGCATAGAAGAAGCAGATATTTATCTGCCACATAAAGAATTTTTCAGAATACTTCTTGCTGTAATACAGGATATGAGAAAAACAATACAGAAAAAAGATGAAATGAAAGAGGAGATTAAGTCCATACACCAAAGGGAAATACAAGAGATCAGGGAAGAGATAACAAAAACTAGTAGCAGACACGCAGACCTCGAGAATCGACTGGAGGAGGCAGATAATTGCACCAGTGACCTAGAGGACAGCCAAGGAGACTTTAAATGCGAACAAAAATCTAATAAGATCATTAGTGAAGCTGAAGAGAACCTAAAAGCTAGGTCTGATGCTATGAAGTGGAACAACATTAGAATTATTGGATTACCAGAGGAAGACACCACAAAGAAGTCAACTGCAACAGAGAGGAAATTCTTGGAGGAAAACTTCCCGAGCTTAATGAATGAAAACCTGGCAACCATTCAGGAAGCTGAAAGAACACCAGTCAGATTGAAACCCAAGAAGAAATCAAGGCACATCATACTTACTATCCAACTTTGAGGAAAAGGAGAAAATCATGAGAAGAGCTAGGGAAAAACAAGCAATCACATAGTTTCCCAAATAAGAATATGCTCAGACCTATCATGTTTCCCCAAAAGTCAGACATCCCCCCAAAATAAGACCTACTTACAGTTTTGCCTCGGGCTGAAATATAAGGCATCTCCCAAAAATAAGACCTCCCCAAAAATCAGCACCCCCGAAGCTACCGTAACTCTGGACTCTGGATCATAGTGGTGGGCACCACCACGCAGCTCACTATTGGCTGCAGCGCAGTCAGAGCAGACAGGTAGTACGAGGTCTCTTTTAATAAAACAATAAACAATAAACGTGTACCACATTCTTATCCATGTAAAAATAAGATATCCCCTGAAAATAAGACCTAGTGCATCTTTGGGAGCAAAAATTAATATAAGACACTGTCTTATTTTCGGGGAAACCGGGTATCAGAGAACACTATGAAGAAGAGGAGAGAGTTGTTGAGTAACATTGCAAAAATTGAAGGAAAATAATGCAAACCCAAGAATACTCTACACAGCCAAATTACTGATCAAGATAGATGAAGAAGTAATTGTCTTGTTAGAGAAGGAAAAACTCAAAGAATACATTAGAAGAAACCCAGCCTGGATCCTTGTCGATCCAGTATAGGCAGAAGAACAGCACTCACCAAGCATAAGTAAGAGACTGCCACAGAGAACAACCTCACCCAGAGGGAAACAAAGAGAAAACAGCCCCCAAGATAGCATTGGATTAAGGGTGAAAAGAAGTCAAGAATGAAACACACACACACACACACACACACTACATTAAAAAGAAAGGGAGGTGGGAAAACACCCAACACAAAAGGTGTAAGATGACATCACAGAGTCCACGGATGGAAATAATACCCCTGAATATCTATGAACTAAACTCAGGCATTAAAAGACTGAGGCTAGCAGACTAGTTTAGACTAGTTTAGAAATACAACTAATCAATCTGCTGCCAACAGGAGACACGTGTCAAGACTACAAACAAAACTAGGCTGAGAATCAAATTCTGGAGAAAAACATACCAAAGAAACAGCAACTAAAAAAAAACCAAGGGTTGCAATCGTAATCTTGGATAAAATGACCTCAAAGTGCAAACCATAAAAAGAGATGAGGAACACTATATAATGCTCAAGGGAGCAGTAGGCAAAGAACCACTAAGCATTGTAAACATATTCCCCAAATGACAGACCTGCTGAATACGTCAAACAAATGCTTCAAAATATGAAAAAGAAAGTCACAGCCTCAACAATTATAGTAGGTGACTTCAACACACTACTCTCTGAGAAAGAAATATCACAGGGAAAGAAACTCAACAAGGAGGCCAGAGATCTAAACACTACAATTAGTCATTTTGACCTGATATATATTTACAGAGCTTTTCATGAAAATACAAAATATTTCACATTCTTTTCAAGCCCACATAGCACATATTCGAAGATAGACCACATGCTGGGGCATAAGTCAAATCTGCATAAATTTAAGCACATTGATATCATATAGACTTCTCTCACTGACCACTGTGCCATAAGGCTGGAAATCAGCAAAAGGAAGATGAATAAAACAAGGCAAACAATTGGAGGATGAATAACTCTCTACTGAAAAAGGAGTGTGTACTGGCTCAGATCATAGATGAAATTAGGAAATTTCTAGAAACCAATGAGAATGAGAATAAGACGTACCAAAACTTATGGGACACAGCAAAGGCAGTTATCAGAGGAAGTTTCATAGCAATACATGCACACCTGAGAAAGGAAGAAAGCCATATGATTGATATGCTGGCACAAAATTTACAGCAACTAGGGCTGAGTCAACAGCACCATCGTGCTAATAGCAAAAGAAAAGATATAATAAAAATCAGGGCTGAGATTTAGGAGAGGGAAAATAAGAAAACTATGGAAAAAATTAATGCTGCTAAAAGTTGGTTCTTTGAAAAGATAAACAGAATCAACATATCGTGGGTAAACCTAACCAAAGAAAGACGGGAACAAATTTCAATAGCAAGAATGAGGGATGAAAGAGGGGACATTACAACAGACTCTAATGAATTCAAAATGATAATTAAAGAGTATTACGCAGGACTGTACTCCAATGAATTCAACAACTTGGAAGACATGGTCAAATTTTGAAAAACAATCCCTCCCTCTTTCCCAGAGGAACATCAAGAATGTCAATAGACCCATAGCAATAGAAGAAATAGACAAGGATATCAAGGGATTACCAACCCCAAATTCCCTGGACCAGATGGCTTCACAGGACAATTCTACCAAGCATTTAGGGAAGAAATGACACCAATCCTACACAAAATCTTCCAGAACATAGAAAAGACGGCAACCTCTTGAAGCAAGTATAAATATGATACCCAAACAGGGCAGGAATCCTACAAGAATTGAGAACTACAGACCAATATTCTTAATGAACACAGATGCAAAAATTGTTAACAAAATACTTGCCAATAGAATACAAATGTATATAAAACGAATACCATATATACTTGAATATAAGCCGACCTGAGTATAAGCCTAGGTACCTAGTTATTACCTGGGAAACTAGAAAAACTGATGACTTGAGTATAAGCCTAGGGTGGGAAATGCAGGATGTGAATTAACACAGAGACCAGAGGGGAGAGACGGAGCGCAGCCACGGACACATCCTGACCAGTTCAGCTGCCAGCGTAAGTGAATCACTATGGGTGCTTCTGCAAATTGGAGCCTTCCACGTCATAGGATGGCTCTGATTGGTTAGATGTGAGTAACAAACATTCAAAGCCCTGCAGTATCAGTGGGGCTTTGAATGAACAGCGGAGGAACGACAATCACCTGTGAGATATTACACCTCGTATAAGTTAAACCCCAGTTTTTCAGCACATCTTTTGTGCTGAAAAATTCAGCTTATACACGAGTATATATGGTAATTCACCATGACCAAGCAAGATTCATACCAGGGATAGTTCAACATACGAAAGACCATTAGTATCATGTGCCACATTGACATGAAAAACTCTAAGAACCACATGATAATATTGATAGATGTGGAAAAAGCATTCGACAACATCCAACACCAATTCCTTTTTAAGACACGTCAGGAGATAGGAATGGAAGGACAATTCCTCAAGACAATACAAGCTATATATGAAGAACCAACAGCCAACATGGTAGTCAATGCAGAAAAGAGGAACACAATTCCACAGAAAAAGGGTCCAGACAAGGATGCCCCTCGTCCCCACTCTTATTTAACATCGTACTGGAGGTTTTAGCTCGCAGCATAAGGCAAAGGAGAGACATCAAAGGTATTCGTCTGGGGAAGGAAGAGGTAAAACTATCGTTATATGTAGATGACATGATTTTATAAATGGAAAATCCCAAAAGATCCAAAAGGGGCAGAGTGGCAGGATACAAGATCAACAAACAGAAGTCCACTGGACTGCTATACATATCAGCTAAAATAACAGAAGAGGAGGTCAAAAAGGTGGTACCCATCACAATAGCCAAGCACAAATTAAAATATCTAGGGAAATAGCAGACTAAAAGAACAAAAGATTTATATGAGGAAAACTATGGAACACTATTGCAAGAAACCAAGAGTGATTCAACAAATGGGAGAATATCCCATTTTTGTCGATCAGAAGACTCAATATAGTAAAGATGTCAGTTCTCTCCTAGGCACTATATAACTTTAATGCAATCCTGAGAGAATTACCCTCATCTTTCTTGAAAGAAATGGAAAAACTGATTACCAAATTCATATGGAGAGGGAAGAAGCCCAGAATTAGCAGAGACTCCCTAAGAAGGACACAGTGGGAGAGCTTGCTTTACCTGACTTTAGCACATATTATAATGCCATCATGGTCAAAACTGGGAGGTATTGGTATAATGACAGATACTTAGACTACTGGAAAAGAACTGAAAACCCAGAAATAAAATCATCAGCATACAGACAACTCACTTTTGATAAAGCCCCCAAAATATCAAAAGCAGGTACCCTCTTTAACAAGCGGTGTTGGAAAAAATGGATATCTACCTGCAGAAAAATGAAGCATGACCCTTATCTGACTCCATGCACAAGAATAAACTCAAGGTAAATCACAGACCTTGAGGTAAAACTCCAAACTATTAGGTCCATCAATAAGGGAACTGGGACCAATCTGAGAATTTTGGCACTGGGAATACATGGGATAGCAGAAACAGGGAAGGACACAAATGCACATGAGTCACAAATTGACATGTGGGATACACTGAAGATAAAACATCTGTGTACATCAAAATAATTCACCAAGAGAGTAATAAGAGAGCCCTCGGACTGGGAAAACATCTTTAGCCTGACACATCAGACAAAGGCCTTATTACTAAAATCTACAATACTCTGCTAGTTTCCAAAGAGAAAAAAAAACTAATTGCCCACCGAGGAGGTGGGCAAAGGACCTGAACAGCAGTTCCACAAGGGTACAAATCCGAATGCAAGGAGTTGGAAACAACCCAAATTTCCACCAACAAATGATTGGATTAAAAAACAGTGGTATATACATACAATGGAGTACTACACATCACTAAAAAGCAGTGATGACAAATACTAAGAGGACGCCTGGCCCTCCCACCAGAAGAACTTATTTCAAAAGACGGCATTGAATCTGCAGCTCCAGGAGAGGGACATATCTGATGGGAGCACATGGGTGATGATGAAGGGGGAGGAGGAGAAAGTGGAGCACATCCTGGCCCACCAGGTCTTGAGGACGATTATCCCGATTAGAGCAGCCAGTCCACAGAGAGGACCACATGGCCAGCCCCACTATGAGACATGACGCCCCTCACTGACCCATAGCTCTACCGGGGACAACACTGGAGACACAGTGTGGGAACTACGCCTGATCTGATCCCGCCACACCGAGGCAAAACACTAAGGGGGTGCAACAGAATAGCAAGGGAATGGAACGGCGAGGTCCTCAGGGAATGATGAAGGTGGACTTTGGGGCTAGGGTGTGGTACCCCAATTGATTGAACTGGAAAACACTCCTAAAGGCCAACACACAATCCTTGAACTAACTACAAACTTTTCTTTCTTGTGTTTTTTTTGTCATTGATTTATTGTTGTTGGTTGGTTGTATATTGTTCCTTGGTATTTTTATGTCTTGTTTTTGTGCATGTTATTATCTCCGCTGGTCTTTCTAAATAAGATAGGCTGGATGAACAATCTGGAGGATAAAACAACAGGACCGACAGTTCAGGAGGGACATAGGAGAGGTGGGGGAAAAGGTAGTGGTGTTAACAAACCCAGGGACAAGGGAACAAGTGATCTAAATCAGTGGTGAGGAGGGGCTGGGAGGCCTGGTAGGGCATGATCAAGGGTAATGTAACAAAGAGGATTTGCTGAAACCCTGGTCGGGACTGAGCATGATAGTGGGACAGAAGGAAAGTCAAGGGAAATAGAGGAAAGAGCTAGGAGACAAAGGGCATTTATAGAGGTTTAGATAAAGACATGTATATATGCAAATATATTTATATATGAGGATGGGTAAATAGATCTATGTGCATATATTTATACGTTTAGTATTAAGGTAGCAGAAGGACATTGGGCCTCCACTCAAGTACTCCCTTAATGCAAGAATACTTTCTTCTATTAAATTGACATTCTGTGATGCTGACCTTTTCAACGCAACTGCTGAAGACAAAGCAGGTGCATAAGCAAATGTGGTGAATAAAGCTGATGGTGCCCGGCTATCAAAAGATATAACGTCTGGGGTCTTAAAGGATTGAAGATAAACAAGTGGTCATCTAGCTCTGAAGCAACAAAGCCCACATGGAAGACGCACACCAGCTTGTGTGATCACAAGGTGCCAAAGGGATCAGTTATCAGGCATCAAAGAACAAAAAATCATAACATTTTGTGCTTGCCTCCATGATATGATCGCTGAAGACAAATGGGTGCATAAGCAAATGTGGCAAAGAAAGCTGATGGTGCCTGGATATCAAAAGGCATAGCGTCTGGTGTCTTAAAGGCAAACAAGCAGCCACTTAGCTCAGAAGCAACAAAGCCCACATGGAAGAACCACACCATCCCGTGCGATCACAAGGTGTTGAAGGGATCAGGTATCAGGCATCATCAGAACAAAAAATCTTACCATAGTGAATGAGGTAGGGGGGCGGGGTGCAGATTGGAGATCCAAAGCCCATTTGTCAGTCACCGGAATCCCCTTGCAGAGGGGTGTAGGGGAGGAGGCGAGCCAGTCAAGGTGTGATGTAGCAACAATGAAAAATACAACTTTCCTCTAGTTCCTAAATGCTTCATCCTCCTGCACTATCATGATCTGATTTCTACCTTGCAAGTCTGGCTAGACCAGAGGATGTACACTGGTGCAGATAGGAACCAGAAACATAGGGAAACCAGGGTGGATGAGCTCTTCAGGACCAGTGGTGAGAGTGGCACTACTAGACGCGTAGAGGGAGAGTAGGTTGGAAAGGAGGAATCGATTTCAAGGATCTGCATTTGACCTTGTTACTAGGGGGTGGACAACAGAAAAGTGGGTGAAGGGAGATGTCGGACAAGGCAAGATATGACAAAATAATAATTTATAAATTATCCAGGGTTCATGAGGGAGGGGGAAGCGGGGATGGAGGGGACAAAATGAGGACCTGATGCCAAGGGCTTAAGTGGAGAGGAAATGTTTTGAGAATGATGAGGGCAATGAATGTACAAATGTGCTCTACACAACTGATGTATGTATGAATTGTGATAAGAGTTGTGTGAACTCCTAATAAAACAATTAGGCCTCCACTTACTCAATGCAAGAACACTTTGTTCTATTAAATTGGCATTCCAGGATGCATACATTCCCGACATGATTGCTGAAGAAAAATGTGTGCATAAGCAAATGTGGTGAAGAAGGCTGATGGTACGTGGCTATCAAAGCGTCTGGGATCTTAAAGCGTTGAAGATAAACAAGCGGCCATCTAGCTGAGAAGCATCAAAGCCAACATGGAAGAAGCACACAGCCTGTCTGACCACAAGGTGCAGAAGGGACTGGTTATCAGACATGAAAGAACTAAAAATCATATCAATGGGTGCCCACCTCCCTGATACGATCAATGAAGACAAACGTGTGTGTAAGCAAATGTAGTGAAGAAAAGTGATGGTGCCCAGCTATCAAAAGATATAGCGTCTGTGTTCTTAAAGGTTCTAAGATAAACAAGTGGTCATCTAGCTCAAAGGCAATAAAGCCCACATGGAAGAAACACACCAGCCTGTGTGACCACGAGCTGTCGAAGGGATCAGGTTTCAAGCATCAAGGAACAAAAGATCATATCATTGAAAATGTGGGTGAGTGCAGAGTGGAGACTCAAAGCCCATTGGTAGCCAATCGGACACCCCTTAGTGAAGGGTTGTGGGGAAGAGATGAACCAGTCAGAGTGCAGGGTAGCAGCGATGAAACATATAACTTTCCTCTAGTTCTTAAATACTTCCTCTCCTCCACTATCATGATCCCAATTCTACCTTACAAATCTGGCTAGACCAGAGGATGTACATTGGTACAGATAGCAACTGGAAACACAGGGAATCCAGGACAGATGACTCATTCAGGACCAGTGGTGAGAGTGGCGATGCCTGGAGGGTGGAGAGAATGTGGGGTGGATAGGGGGAACTGATTACAAGAATCTACATATAGTCTCCTCCCTGGGGGAGGGACAGTTGAGAAGAAGGCGGTGGGAGACATCGGACAGTGTAGTATATGACAAAATGATCATAATTTATTAATGATGAAGGGTTCATGAGGTAGGGGACAGTGGGGAGGGAGGGGGAAAATAAGCAGCAGATATTAAGGGCTCAAATAGAAGGCAAATGTTTTGAGGATGATGATGGCAACAAATGTACATATGTTCTTGACACAATGGATCAAGAACATATTGTGATAAGAATTCTATGAGCCCCCAATAAAATGATTAAAAAAATAAGAAAAAAAGTAGTGATGAATGCATGAAGCACATTGGAAAGAATTGGAGGAAATTATACTAAGCGAAGTAAGCCAAGCAGAAAATGAGAAGTACTATATGAGTCTGATGAGGAAAGCTTAAAAAAAAAAAAGTGCAAAACGGGCTTAGGGAAAAAACTATTGTATATAAACATTCCTGGGTTCAGGTTCAGGGAGTATGGCAGGGACCAGACCAAATCCAGGAATACATATGGTAGACAACTAAAAAGGAAGGGGAAAGAGAGAAAAAACAAAAACAAATGAGTAGTTGGGGAACAGGGCACTAACTCCCCCAAGGGGAGTGTATTATTCATATCTTCTCAGGGAAAGAGGGACCAGACTACAAAGCGGTGCTCTAAGATGTGAATGCAACATACTGGCATGAAGCAGGGAACCAGTAGAGGGGTCTGAGAGACAGGCCCCAATCCCAACTATGTGGACAACCGCCCCTGCCCCCTGAAGAATTTACCTTAGGGGCAGCACTGAAGCTACAGCTCAGGGAGAGGGACATGTCTGATCAGAGCACACAGGAGCAAATGAGGGGGGAGGAAGAGAGAGTGGAGCACATCCTGGCCCACCAAGACTTGAAGATGATATCCCTGCTCAGAGCAGCCAATAGCTAGAGAGGGCCATATGGTCAACCCCACTATGAGACATGACATCCCTCACTGGCCCATAGCCCTATAGGGGACAACACTGGATACACAGTGAGGGAATTATGCCTGATCAGACCCCACCACACCGAGGCAAAACACTAAAGGCGTGCAACAGAACAGCAAGGGGAGCAGAGCAAGGACGTCTCGAGGGAATACCAAAAATAGACTTTGGGGCCATGGTGTGGCACTCCATCAGACTCCACCAGAAAACACTCCTAAATGTCAATAGACCTTGAACTATTTTCTTTTTTGTTGCTTTGTTTTGCTCTGTCTTGGTTTGTGCATAGTATTATCTCTGCAGGTCTGTCTAGATAAAAGAGTCTGGATAAACAATCTGGAGGAGAAAACAACAGGACCGAAGGTTCCAGGGGACATAGTAGAGGGAGAGGTGGGGGAAAGGAAGTGGTGTTAATAAATCCCAGGGACAATGGAATAACAAGTGATCCAAAATCAGTGATGAGGAGGGTGTAAAAGGCCTGGTAGGGCTTGTTCAAGGGTAATGTAACTGAGAGGAATTACTGAAACCCAAATGAAGGCTGAGCATGATAGTGGGACAAGATAAAAGTAAAAGGAAATAGAGGAAAGAACTAGAAGGCAAAGGACATTTATAGAGGTCTAAATACAGGCATGTACATATGCAAACATATTTATATATGACAATGGGGAAATAATCGATCTATGTGCATATATTTATAGTATTAACGTAGCAGATGGACATTGGGCCTCTACTCAAGTACTCCCTCAATGCAAGAACACTTGTTCTATTAAACTGGCATTCCATAAGGCTCACCTTCCCAACACGATCGCTGAAGACAACACAGGTGCGTAAGCAAATGTGGTGAAGAAAGCTGGTAGTGCCTGGCTATCAAAAGATATAGCACCTAGGGTCTTAATGGCTTAAAAATAAAGAGGCCATTTAGCTGAGAAGCAATAAATCCCACATGGAAGAAGCACACTACCCTGTGTGATCATGAGATGTTGATGGGTTCAGGTATCAGGCATCAAAGAACAAAAATATTATTATCACTGTGAATGAGGGGCAGTGCAGAGTGGGGATCCAAAGCCCATCTGTAGGCAAGTGGAGATCCCCTCACAGAAGGGTCGCAGGGAGGAGATGAGCAAGTCAAGGTGCTGTGTAGCAATGATGAAACATACAACTTTACTCTAGTTTCAATGCTTCCTCCTCCCCACTATCATCATCCCAATTCTACCTTACAAATCCAGCTAGACCAAAGGATGTATACTGGTACACACAGGAACTGGAAACAGAGGCACTCCAGGACAGATGACCCTCTCAGGACCAGTGGTGAGAGCGGCGAAACAGGGAGGGTGGAGGGACGGAGGGGTAGAAAGCAGGAACTGATCACAAGGATCTACATATAACCACCCCCTGGGGGACAGACAACAGAAATGTGCGTGAAGGAAGATGCTGGACAGTGTAAGACATGGCAAAATAATAATAATTTATAAATTTATCAAGGATTCATGAGGGTGAAGGGTTAGGAGGGAGGGGAAAAATGAGGAGCTGATACCAAGGGCTCAAGCAGAAAGAAATATTTTGAGAATGATGATGGCAAGAAATGTACAAATGTGCTTGACACAATGGATGTACGTATGGATTGTGATAAATGTTGTACGAGCCCTCAGTAAAATGATTAAAAAAATAAAAAGCAATGGATGGTAATTAAAATAGGAAAAATCCCACAAAGAATGGTGTCTTGCTAGGCACCCGGTTGAGTAGTACTGCCAATCCCATGGGTGTCAGGGTAGAACTGTGCTTCACAGGGTTTTCGATGGTGATTTTTCAGAAGTAGATCACCAGGTCTTTCTTTCAATATCCCTTTCAATGTGGGTGGACTCAAACTGCCAGCCTCGCAGTCGGCAGTGGGATGCGTCAACTGTGTGCACTTGCAGCTCATTTCCCTTTCCACTGGGCAGCACGGATCTTGGAAGCAACATCCACAGTCATATTTATCTGGTGGCCTGCTTCTTGTGTGGTTCTTCTTATATTCCAAATAGGTATTCTGAAAATGTCCGCTGCTGATAACAAGTTGATTCTGACTCACAACGACCATATAGGGCAGAGAACTACTTCTTTCGGTTTTTGAGGTGGAAAATCTTTACAGGAACAGACGGCTTCATCTCGCTCCCACAGACTGGCTGATGGGTTTGAACGACTGACCTAGATTTTAACAGCACCCAAACATAGCCACTAAGTACCACTAGGACTCCTTTAGACACATCCACACCACTCAGCAGTGTGAGAAAGCTGATGCCTGATATACAACGAGTCGAAGTCTCTCTGTCTTGAGATTTAGTAACACAAAACCTAGGAGCATAGTCCATTACAACTGGTAGAGATGTGTGGAGCCTGAGCTGGAGCAGCAGGGCCTTAGCACGTCTACTTGGTGGCTCTCTGGAAGGATGGAAGTCAGACTACTGTTTTTAAGTTATCACTTGCTTAAGTGGGTGGCTGTGGATGTTGAAGGTGATAAGGAATCTGGGGAAAGTCTTGTGAAGTAGCAAGTCCACTCAGGTCTATCACAGCATTAAGAACAAAGGACTCTGGGTTTCTTACAGAGGCCACAGAAAGCCATTATGGTGTCCAGCAAAATACACAGCAGAAAAAAGTATCAAACCAAAGATAGCGGGTTACCATCTTATATTTCCTTTTATCAAAGGCAGCCTCACCAGGAAAATCAAGATGGACAGTTGGGGAAAAAAAGAAAAAGCTGAATGATGCTTAAAGAGAAAGAACATTTGATAAATCCATTGTAGTGTCCACAATAGCAGTAAAAACTGCCACTGAAAGCGATCTGACTAAAATCTTATATTTGCCAAGGGCAGCCTCATCGAGAAAACAAAGATTACCAGCTGAGAGAAAGAGAAAGAAAGTTAAAATGTTAGCTAAATTGGAGGAAAATTCAGCGACAAAGGGAAGAAGCATGGTTGTTGTGCTTTGCAATATGCATTGTAAATTACAGTGAAACTTTACGCTAAAATTTGGAAAAGAATGGGCGCTACGCAGGGGGAAAGGTCATGCTATTTCTCCTTCTGTAGAATGAGTGTAAGACACTGAGTTCAGCCAACAAGCAAGGATATCCCTGTAGCAATGAGCCCATCTGGTAACCTAATCGACCTCAAGAATCATTCTCTTGTCAAATGAACCGGCAGTCATTGGAGAAATGGCTGATTCTGGGGTAAATGGCAGCAATGTACAAGGTAAATCTGGAGTATCTCAGGAACCACGTAATAAAACAACCAAAACAATGATGGTGCAGTGCAAAAACTTAGCAGATAGGTTGACCTGTCTGGCACAATTTGAACACCAGTAATCTAAGCACAGTAATGAATTATAAACCTTTGGTAATAAATCGGAAATTCTTTAATTCCATAACAACAGGTAAAAACCCACTGCCTTCAAGTTGATTCTGACTGTTCGTGTCCCTATGGGAAGAGTAAAACTGCTCCCCATGGTTTCTTGGTTTCTTTTTTTACCCTAGAGTTCTGAGAGCGTACATGTTTATGGGAGCAATAGCTTGATCTTTCCCCTACAGAGAAAGATGGATGTGAATTGCTGACTTGTGGTTAGCAGTATCACACCAATCTGCACCACCAGGGCTCCTTATACCAATATGTGACACACGCCAACCGATAGATGGCATCGCCCTACTTTAATTAAAAAGGAAACAACAGAAAAGCACTAAGCCAAGGCATTTCTTTGAAACAGGGAAGAAGAGTCCCAAATAACCAGAAGCCTTGGGAATTTGGCAATACCAGACCAGCCCTACATGTACTTAAGGAAGTTTTCTAAATGGAAAGGAAAGAACATTAATCAAACACTCAAATGTACACAAAGGGGGAGGAAGGAGTCAGACAGAGATCTCAGAAAATAAGTACATATTACGACTACTGGATGTAGGGTGCACATTACTGTCACTGGAGGTTCACCAACAGAAAAAGGAGAGGGAACAGTAAACCAGGAATACTTAATATTTCACATTCATTGTTGATTGCATGCTAAATGTTACTGTAATTGCATGTTGTATAGTATAATATTTGTAGTAACCACTAAGAGAATATGTAAAGAGGAATTAAAGCTCATAACAAAAGATGCTAAATACAAAAAATAACAGGAAAATTGATAAAAAGAGAAACCAGATAAAAGAAACTCAAAACCCAATTAGCTAAAAGAATGAAGAAAATGTAAATAGCCAAAATATTTACACAAAAGGCAGAGTGATAGACTGGATAAAAAACATGATTCATCTTTTGTTACCTACACAAAACACACATTCACATTAGGACACAAACTGACTGAAAATAAAGGATGGAAAAAATGTTCCGTGCAACCAGCACCCAAAAAAAGGAGTGTGGTCATACGGATAAAGGCTATTACATAATAAAAGGGCTAATACTTCAAGAAGATACAACAATTATTAGCATATATTCACCTAACCTGTCCATAAACATGACACAAACATTAATATCAAAGAAAAAATTACAGTGCCGCTAT
Source organism: Tenrec ecaudatus (assembly GCF_050624435.1). Lineage (NCBI taxonomy): Eukaryota > Metazoa > Chordata > Mammalia > Afrosoricida > Tenrecidae > Tenrec > Tenrec ecaudatus. Next base: position 2,161,722 of record NW_027459449.1, on the reverse strand, counting down.
TAATATTTGTAGTTTTGAAACCTTCAATTTCAGTTCTCGACAGAACATTTAAAAAGTGAATCAATAAGGACATTAAGAACATAAAGAAAATCATAAGCCAATTTAACTTAGAACACTCCATCCATCATCAGCAGACATTTTCACAGGATAATTTTTCCAGAACCAACTACAGATTAGGCCACAAATCTCAAGTTTTAAAACATTAAAATCATACAAAGCATACTTTCTGACCATAATGGTATGAAGTAAGAAATCAATCACAGGAAGAATAAAAATGAATAATTATTATTATACCAAAATTAAATATTGTACGACTAGAAAACAATTTCTCTATGTAAGAAATTAAAAGTGAAATAAAAATATACTTGGTATCAAATATAAAGGAAAGCACAACATACCAAATCCTTTGGGACACAGCACAAACCATTCTCAGAGGGAAATTCATAGCAATACATGCCCATATTTAAAAAGATGGATGAAAATCAATTGTTTAAATGAAAACTTGAACAAAAAGGAAAGGAAGAGCAAGAGGCCAAAGATACTAGCTGAAATGAATAATAAATACCAGTGAGAAAGAAATGAAATAGAATACAGTTAAACAACAGAAAAAAATCAATCAAACCAGAAGTTGGTTCTTTGAAAAGAATCACTGAAACAAACTACTGGATATACTGGGGGGGGGGGAGGGCAAATAATCAAAAGAAATGAATCTGGAGACAACACAACATATTCATTGAATAAAGAATCATAACACTATGAAAAAGAACTGCAACAGATTTGAAAGTGCTGATGAATGGGACAAATTCCTGAAAATATACGACATACCTAAACTAATATGAATAGAAATAGGTTTAAGCAGAGTAATTATGAAATAAGCAATTCAGAATGTGATTAACCCCCTGCTCCACCCCTTCAAAAAAGACCAAAAATATATATAAAAAGAAAAGTCAATGGCAAGATGGCTTCACTGGGATATTTCATAAAAAATTCAGAAGTGCTGACACCAGTTCTATAGAAACTTTTAAAAACATTAAAGAAAGGGGACTAGAACATGTCCAACTGAACACATACACACAGGTAGATCCTTATGTAACAACCAGGATAGACTAGGCCCTAAGAAAAGACAGGTGGCCTGTGATCTCAGACAATGGCTTGAAAGTAAAGTAAAAGGAGGCTTCCACATATCAGAGACTGTGGGAGCAAGCAGAGAAGGGAAGGAAAGAGCAGGTCCACTGAAGAGGCGCCCAGTGGTCTCCTGCTACCCATCTGTAGCTCCATTCTGCACTGCTGGCTACAGCAACCCAGCTCCACTCCTCAAAGACTATCATTGTGAGCAGGGTCCAAAGCTTCACGTGTAATAAGCACGCAGGTCCCATGTGGCTTCCAGCTCTCCAAGCAAGCTGGCCTGCACAGTTCCCAGAGCATAGGTCCCAAAGGACCAGCCTAGGCTATCCCAAGGACAAACTTGGCACCATGATGGTTTTCCTGAAGATTGCCTGTGCTTTGACGGACTATGTTAAGATGCTCTTGGCCTTAGGGAAGAATACACTCAAGTACAGTGTTCCTCCCCCTCCCAACTTTTCTTAGTACAGCCTTTTACTGCCCAAAGCCTTTTTTTCCCTCTCCCGTCCCTCTTCTATTATTCATTTCTGGCACTACTCAACAAAGTCATCGACTCCCACAAAATCTAGCAGCCCTCCCAACCGTAATACCCGGCCACGATGCTGCAGTGGCAGCAGTCACTCCTGATTCATCAGAAGAAGGATTAACAAATGAACAACACTCAGATCTCAAGGAATTTTCTTAAAAAGAACAGGCTCTGAAACTATCATAAATTGAATTCAGAAAAATGTTGTCATGTACTTTCAACAAAGAGTTTGCGAGAACAATGGTCAGAATAGAAAAGCTAGATATCTTCAACAAAAACCTCTAAAAAGAAATGCAGAAAATATTAAGATAAGAGAATTAGGCAACAATTTAGAAGAACAGAGTAAGAGAATTGAAGAAATGGAAAGCTGAATTGGTGAGTTTGAAGGCATATCTCTTAACTCCAATTTATGAGTGATACAATCAGCTAAAAGAACAAAAGAATCTGAAGAAAACATAAGAATGAAGTGGGATTCTATCCATATAAGAAATTCTGGAATAATACTTCCTTAACAGAACAGAGGAGGAGAAAATAATTCTCCAGGAAGCAGAGAGAACCCAAAACACCACAGATCCCAAAAGAAAACACTGGAACATATTGTCGTTGAAATTTCCAAGACAGAAACAATTAGCAGGCTGAGAACAGCTTGGAAAAATTGTTTTAATTCATTTACAAAAACACTTTTATTGGCATATGACTCACATGCCATACAATAGCTCAACTATATTAAGATAAATTGTAATAATCATTATCACCACAATCAATTTTAGAACATTTTTTCTTTATTGTATTCATGTTATTTCCCCCAACCTCCCCTGCCATAGCCCCCAAAACCATTGTCTATATAGATTTAGTTATCCTGGATTTCATATACAGAAAAATGTATTTTTAAAAGCCTAACAACAATAACAAAGAAAACAGATTAAAAAAAGCTCTAGAAAAGAAAGCAGAGGTTAAAAGAACTGGAATATATTTAAAATGAGTCAAAAGGGAGATGTATAAATTTTAACTTAAATACATCTGCAATAACCAATTTTACAATGCTATCTGTCTGATAACAGGGCTGTTCACATCCCATGGCTCTGGTCAGAGAGGATTCCCCAGAGCTTGCAAATGTTATCCACAACCTTAAAACCAGGTGTTCATAATTGAAGCTGATATCATTCCCTCCTTCAGATTTGAATTTCATGAGTTAAAATCCTAGGACCTTACAGGCTGGTGTGCTTCTTCCACATGGACTTAGTTGATCCCTCACTTAGATGGCTGTTTAAGACCAGCTTTTAAGACCCCAGAGGCTATTTTTTTCTGATAGGTGGGCACCATCTAGTTTCTTCATTACACTTTCCTATAGCATTCATGTCTTGAGTGATTTCTTCATGAGGACGAGCATCAAATAGGGCCATTTCATAAGAACTAATTGTACTTAGATTGAGGCTAGAATTAAGTGCAAGCGCAAAATCCATTCACATATTTATGGTTCATCTGGCTCTGGTTCACCTCAGAGATATAATTGTTATTTTCTGTTAGAGAACATTATCAATCATCCCCTTGGGCATAAGGCAATTTTATTGATAGTGTAGTTAATTTAGCCAATGGTATAGAATTTAAAACAAAAATATGTCTTGTAAATTTAAATTTTATGTTTTCTTCCCATTGTCTCTCTTTTGTTGCCTTTAATAGATATTTTTATTAATTTATTTCTATTACCATCCTTTTTGTCTTTTTTCTCATATTTTTCTGTGTTACCAATGTTCTTAGGAACCAAGACACCGCTCCTCTATCTGTCTCTAGGTGGGTCCGCCCACATGCAGATACACCCACATGTGAGTACCGTGAGTGAACATTGTTACCCATGCTGCACCATGCTTTAAGACAAAATTTCATTTATTTGTCAACAGAAATAAATATTTCAAACAAAACAAAACTGTAAACCAATATCCCTTATGAATATAGGGGCAAAATCTCAAAATCCTGGCCAACAGAATCCAACAATCTATCAAAAAGCTAAGCAAAAGAACCACAGCAGGTGAGATTGGTTCCAGGGATGCAAAGATGGTTTGAAATGAGAAAAATAATGAATGTGATCTACCATATAAAAAAGAAAAACAACCACATGAGCATTTCAATTGATTCAGAAAAGGTATTTGATAATATCTAACAGCCATTCTAGATACAAATACTAAAAAATAGGAATCGAAGGGAAATTCTCAATGAAATCAGGGACATATATGAAAAACCAACTGCCAGCATCTTACTCAATAGGGAGAAACTGAATTTTTTTAAAATCTGGATGAGAAAGGCCAATCAGCTGCAGACAGACATGGACAATGGCCAAAGCCACCAAAGGAAATGGCCCGATGGAAAAATGTCCTAGACAACAAATGGTATGGCCCGGACCCCATATTAATCAGGTCCAGGGGAGCAATTTGTGTTTTTCTACAGAAAGAAGAAAACCCCATCTGGGTGCCAGAGAGACTGGTGAGATTAATTAAGGAAGATGAAGATCGTGCGAGCAGGAAGAATGAAGAAGATGATGATCAACCTAATAATGTTGCTGATACTGATGGTAATATGGACCCCAATAGTTAAAGGAGTTTTTTTATGGGCCATAGCTAAAACTTGGCCTGTACCTATTCCCATACACTCGAATGCGTCAATATTACCCTTATTCTTATCAACGCAATGTGATTTGGGAATACCATGTATTACGCCTAGAGGGGAGCCTCCTAAAGTATATAATGCAAGCAATTTTACATTGGCATATAGTTTGTGTTTTACCACCATCAATACTAGTGCACCTTGGATATATGTAAGAAATGGATCTTAAGTCAATTGGGTGGATCCTTCTGGAGACTCTACATTTAATAATATTATATCCACCCTTATGAAAGTTGCACAAGGTGCTACAGGTGGAAGTGGCACCTCTGAGAAAGGAAAACGTGTAAATACAACAACACTTATGGTGATTCGTGAAGGATCCAGGCCCCCTGGGCCCATTAATGGATCAGTAGTGCCACCTAATGTGACCAGACGTGTCATATTACCTAGTTGCTCACCTGAAAAAAGTTTTCCGCCTACTTTTACTCAATGTCAGTCTCCAAATTATCGGAGCAACCCTATTAAACCAGGTTTTGATATGACTCCGACTTTAGGTAAAGCAAAATGGAATAGTAATACTAATACCACTGGTCCTGATAATACCTGGCCATGGTATGAATGGATGGTATATAATCAACGTGGAGCATCTACGATAGTAACTCCTTTTGCAAAAATGTTTGGAATTAATGATACTTTATACAATGTCACTGGTGTATACAATACCACTACAAAGAGGCTGAAAGTAAATACTATGGTTAATATATCAAGAGTGCAATTTCAGCCATCACCTGTTTGTGTCCAGCCCCCATTTTTCTTTCTGTTAACATTCAACTTTAGTCATGCAAATGATACATTTTGGGAAGCTTCATGTAATAGCTTTAGCAGTCAGTGTTGGCTTGCTGAATGTTGGAATGGCTCTGAGCCATTTGCCTTGATAGTAAAGATTCCCACTATGATACCTGTACCGGTTGAAGCAGATCCCAATACTTTTCCTATTGCTACACTTTATAGATATAAAATAGATTTTGGCATTACCGCAGCAATTATTACAGCTATTACTATCTCAGCTGCAGCAGCGGTTACAGCAGGATTGGCTATGTCTAATCAAGTAATGACAGCAAATGTCATTAGCAATATTACGCAATCTACATCAGAAGCTTTATCTACAGTCCATATGTTGGATGCTCGATTAATGTCTGGTTTACTGTTAGTGAACCAGAGAGTTGATTTATTACAACACCAAGTGGATACTCTTACGAGCATGGTGCAATTAAGTTGAGTTTCTTCAACACCTAATTTGTGCATAACACCTTTAAAATTCTTGAATGAGTCTTCTTTTAGCAGCAAGAATATATCCCAGTATCTTACAGGACAATGGACAGCTGAGCTGGAAGAACTTCAAGAACAACTCCGGATGCAGATTATGACTCTTAATGGCACAAGAATGAAACCCATAACTGTTGGAGATTTTACTTCTTGGCTTTCTACTGCCTTTTCCTACTTTAAAGAGTGGGTGGGGGTGTTTACATTTGCTGCAATAATGTGCTGTGGAGGAGTGTTGTTGCTATGGTTGCTCTGCAAGCTTAAAGCCCAGCAAAAACGTGACAAAGTCATCATCACGCAGGCGCTCTTAGCGATTGAGCGCGGTGGTTCCCATGATCTTTGGCTTTCTTTGTTAAGAGAAAATTAACCCCCATAAGTTGTCAGCTCCTGCACCCCAAGGGAATTGTCCCATTGCACTGGGAAGAGTGACAGAAATTGGATCTTGGTCAGCCCTTGCACCATGTGGAGCTTTGCTCATTGCACACATTAGGGTGACCAGATTTGGGTTTTTATATCCATCTTGATCTCCTGGGGCTGCTGGAGGCTCCGGGATGGATCGATGGACTTTATATCCATCTTGATCTTTTGGAGCTGCTGGAGGCTCTGGAATTGATCGATGGATTAGGCTTAAAATAAAAAAGAAAGGAGGAGATGTGGGAAGCCATAGCTCTCGCGAGATGTGGGAAGCCACAGCTCTCGTGATGTGGGTAGCCGCAGCTCTCGCCGCCATTACTAGATGGCGCCGGGCAGTCAGGGCGGTGGTCCAACTAAGTGATAAACAACCACTTAGCGCATGCGCGATGCTGAGATGACGTAGTCATAACTCCACCCTGGAGTATGCAAACAAAGGTTCTGGCGAACTCACCAATCAATGCATGAGGTTTTGGCAAATGCACCAATCAGGGCACAGCACGTCCCCATAGAGCATATATAAGCAGCAGTAGTTTGGGGTTTCGGGGTCTTTTACCGCATTATGAAAAATTAAATGCTTGTGGAAGAATCCTGTTGTGGTGCGTCTTTTCTTGCTGGCGAGACCTGGCACGCGACAATCATGATTTTGAGTTTTGCCCCACATTTCCCTTCTACTCTAATCAAGCCCTTCTAATGTGATCTCTTTCATAGCAGTCGATAGTGAGAGCTAGGCACCATCTAGTTCTTCTGGTCTCCAGTGGTGGAGGGTGATCGTTGCTTGAGTCACTAGTCATTGATTCATTGTGCCCAATCAGTTCTCCTCTTCTGCTGTCCTCTGGATGGGGAGAGACCAACTGTTGCCCCTTTCCTGATTGCTCAGGAACTTTGAAAATCCCAGAGACGATGGTCCTGATCCCCCAGCCTCAACAACTCATTCCCTCACAGTTTTTGCATCTGTCTCAGAGATTTTTTCCACCCCCACCCCGTTTTATGACATTGGTCCCTGTATGCTCCACCATATACCTGGATCTATTTAACAACCTAGGTCAATACATTCTATAAACTTTTCAATGGCCGAGGATTCTGAAGAAGATTGCCAGGTTTCTCTTTCACAGCTCCTCTAAGTGGGTTGGGAATAGCAGAGCTCATTAACTGTTTACACCCCTAGATACTTCTTACTCTTAGAAAACTCACTGTCATCGAATCCATGCTGACTCACAGCCAACTTATAGGGCAGCGTAGAACTGCCCCTGTGAGTGTCTGAGACTCGAACTCTTTATGGGAGCAGAATGCCTTATCTTTCTCCCACAAAGCAGCTGGTAGTTTCAAACTGCTGATATAGCAATTAGCAGCCCAACTTGTAGCCACTAGGCCACAAAGGCTCTTTTTCTTCTTAGCAAAGAGAGGGAAAATAAGCAAACGGAACATTCCCCTGGTGCTTCCCGTGGATGCTGCGATGGGAGCTGGATCCTGAAGGCCCGGATTGGCTGAAGCTCCATTTACACAGGAACACATGCCTCCCTTGTTAGTATTTGCATTGGGTAAGCCATTTCCTGCGCTGACATTTTGCATCTAGTTAAATGCCAGCAACTCCAGAGAGACATAGCTTTTACCTGTGGCTCTGCCCTTCTGGACAAGCCTTTGGTGCTCGATGGGGCTACTTTCAGTCTATGATCTTACATGTCCTTTTGGATCCCTTCGTCTCTTGTTTTTGTTTTGATTAACACAAACTGGATGAACAGCTTCAGGCTTAATATAATCGCTGCTGAATATTTCATTGGGAAATGTTGTTAAGAAGGCAGTTGGCATCCATGATCTAAGTGTATGCATAGAGATTTCTTTTCAGATGGTAAAGTGGCTTTGAATAATTATTGTTATTATTAGTGAATTAAAGACAAATGTGCCTCAAAATGTGAACATTAGGTGTGTGTGTGTGTGTGTGTGTGTGTGTGTGCATGTTTTAAAGAGCACATGGCTTGGTGATAGAGAGGGCAAAGCACTGGTGAGGAGCACATGAAAGTGTTCAGAGAGATGACAAAGGGTAGTGATGAAACAAAACAGATTCCAACCTCAAATCCTCTGCTCCCTGCCTCAGAGGGAGGTCGCAACAAGGAGCAGAAAAGCCAAGGGCATTTCCTGCCCTCTCACAGCTGGCAAGCGCCACAGAAGGCACGGGGTTTTAATGCCGAGGCTTTGCTGCTGTGAGGCAGGGAGGGGGGCTTGCCATAGTTTCCACACGCTGACATCACAAACATACCGCAAGTGGGTGCCTTTAACACACCAAAGTCAATGTTCTCACAGCACCGGAGGCTGACAGCATCATGCCAGTGCACCAGCTTGATGGGCAGGCTCTCTTTGTCCATCCCTGGGGGCTGAGGGCTGGTGGGCGGTATTCTTGTTTTGGCTTCAATGACCTCCATGGTTGGTGGTCCTTGGAGCTCTCTGCATGGCAGCTGCCTTCTTCCTTTGGAGTTGGTTTGCTTCAGTGTTGAATTGAATCCTTTTGTATCAGCCAAGTCATTGGTGTAAGGTACAGCCTCTTTAAGTCACAAAGAAAATCTCTGCCCAGGTGGGATTACATCCACAGTAAAAAATCCCACTCCTGTAGAGCTCACTCCAGCTCATCATGGCCCTCTCCAGGGGGGTTCCATGGCTGGGCATCTTTATGGAAGCACACAGCCACAGTTTTTCTCCAGAGAAACAGCTAGTGGGTTCTGAACTACTGACCTTGTTGTGAATAGCCCCCTTCTTAACGTGTGCGCCAGAAGCCCTGCTCTGCGGTTTGATGAGCAGCCCTTCTGGCCATTGCTAAGGGCTACATGGCAAAGCCATTTGGTACAAGCAACGTTGTCATCAGCAAAGAATGAGTTTAGCTGGCCTCAGTAGGATACTCAGCCGGGAAGTGATAAACTGCTTGGCTTGGGTTTTATGCAGGAGAACCATGGGAGTTGAGATGTGCAGTCTCTTGATTTGAACCCAGACACTCTATCTCCCAGCCTGAGCTCTCACCATCATACTCAACTTTTGGGGGTCAAATGTTTGACTCACCTGAGAGATGTGCAGGTGAAAGCTTGCCCCAGGAACATCTCCCTCTCATCCCTGTCATCTCAGAGAGTTCTCCAGATAAGGATTGGTGGTTCATGTGAAGGGACATATTGTAGCATTTCCCTTGCACTCCTCAAAGGCAAGAAAATGACCCACAGCACCTCGAGTTGCCAGCAGTGTCAAAGGGGATGTGCTCCTTGAGACTCAAGCTGAGTCCCCAGGAGACGAGCTCTCAACTGTGGAATTAGCGCTTTTGAAAAGGGGCAAATCTTCCAGCAGTTCTCTCTTCAGAGGCCTGGCCGTACGCTCTGCAGACTTGTGGGCACGCTCACTCTGGTGAACCCAAATTCTTGGGAGAGGCTGATCTGTCCCTAGAAAACTGGCCACATGCAAAAGCATAGAGACCAATATCTGCCTCCTGCTGGAAGGATCTGGAAGGAGAAGGGTGGCTGGAGTCCTCTAGGAGGGAAGTTGAGAGCCAGGAGAGGCAGCAAAGCCACAGTTCCAGCAGGTGGTGTCCTAAGGCTAAGGGAGCTTGCCAAGGATCAAGTGAGTACTGGAGGTGTCTGCAGCCCATCTTGCTGAGGGCCTCCATTTATTTCATATATCTATGGATAATGGGAAGGGCCCCCAAGGCCCGCTGGCTGACCTCATATGATACGCCGTGAACTATCCACCTTGGCATCCTCCAAAGTCTCTGAAAGCTGCAGCCCCTCCCACCCACTGGCAGCCTTCTTGGACAGGATCTCCTCCACACTGCTGCAACCATGGGCTCACACACAAGGACCATTATGAGGACGGTGCAGGACCAGGTGGTGCTTCAATCTCTTGTGTGTACTTTTGCTATGAGTCAGGAGCTCACTCAATGGTATCTAACAAGTTATTGTGAGATGACATAAGAGGGCTTCGTGGAGGCCCTTCCAAGAGAGGGTTGGAACATAGCATGGTAAGAGGCCTGGTCAGGAATGTGCTCATTGTGCTCATTGTTTCCATCCCCTTCTCCCGGAAGCCAATGCTCTAGGGAGGAAAGGCAGGCCCAGAGACAGGGAAGGGCTAGGGAAGAGGGAGCGATAGGAGAGCAATAGAAAAGACAGGTTACTCTCCCTCATTCCCAGTATAGCTCCTCAAACCTCAGGTAAAGCCTCTGATTCTGAGGCTGAGGCTTATACTAGGATCAGACTGAACATTTAATCCCTCAAGCTGCCTGGAAAGTGTGGGAGCTGATTAAGATGGCAAGAGATGAAGAAGGAAGGAATCTACTGGTTACAGATGTGAAAGCACCTGTTAGTGAAGCCTTCTCAGTTTCTTATTGCCTTATCAATGTCATCAGTCCACTTAATGTACTCACTTTCCAAACGCCTATTAACCAATTGTACATACCTTGAGTTCTTTCTAGGAGGCAATAATAATATTCTCATTTCCGAGTTGAGGCCACAGAAGTTTGGACAACTTCTGGTTGTTGTTGTTGCTGGCAGGTGCTCATCAAGTTGGTTCCAACTCATAGCAACCCCTGTGCATACCGGAAGGGAGCATGGCCCCGTCCTGTGTCCCCCTCTCTGAAGGGCACTTGCCTCAAATCTTTAAATTCAAAGCTTCTTGTTTTGTCAAATGAAATCATTTCTTCAGTCAATCTCAGAAATCTTTATGTAAAAACGTTGGAAACGCCTTTCACTCAAGGTCTAGGGAGGCTGAGTAAGGTGGGAGGGGCTCCAGGACAGATGGTGGGAATCACTCCTGCAGGTGGGTGGTAGGTTGGCGAGGCCAGTCTCACTTGCCTCCCTGGTGACTGACCTCAACCAGCAATGTGCAGCTGGACACATGGCATGAAGTGACCTCTGGTCTTCGTGGCGGTGGATGCCAGTAGACCGTCAGGTATGGGAGACCCATGAGAAAATAGGTTACTTTTCTCTTTCTCTCCAAGTTTCTCTGTGATCTCTTTATGCTGCCTGAGCCCGCATGCATACTGACAAAGGCAGACATGTGCACACACATGGCAAAGTAAATAGAGACGCCCACATTCACAGACGTATTCATCCACGTGCAAATAGGCACATATGTGCACATGCATGCCAAAGCAGACACAGACATCCATGAATGCACATGTATTCGTGAAAGTTGATTTTCATGGGGAAAAAGATCAGATCTATCACTGTCAAGTCCACTCCAACTCAAAGCAACTGTAGAACACAGAGGAGAACTGCCCCATTGGGTTTCCAAAGCTGTCATCTTGTCAGACACAGTCAGCCACCACTTTCTCCTGCAGAGCAGCTGGGGTTTTCCAACTGCCGACCTTTCACTTAGCAGCCGAGCACTTGCTGATTTTCATAGGAGTCTGGAAATCAGTTTCATTGCCTGCTAGTCACACCTCCTCTGTGAGTTAGCACAGCCTGGTAAGCTTGGAAGGAGAAAAATCTTCCTTCCCGAGGTAGTTGAGTGGTTTTCCCCTGAGGAAATGGTTCAGAAAAATATTTCCTTCAAGAAATCAGAACACTCTTGAAGAGAAATTTCCTGCCAAAACATTTGTTTGCTTGACACTGAGACAAGTGAAGCAGCCCCCTGACTTCCCCCTTGGGTCCTCTTTCTCTTCATGACTGCTCTGCTCAGCTACAAGGCTCCAGGTCCTGGGAGCAAGGGTGCCCTTCTATTTGGAACCTCACAGGGCTACACTGTGAGTCAGGGAAAGACCTGGAAACTTGAGCATCCTGAAACGAGGCCTGCATAGCAATATCATCTGTCATCAGGCTCATCATTTCTCTCATTTTTTGTAAGATCATTGAGCCCTTGGAGCCCTGAGAAGTTCTCTCAGAGGAAGCCATCCTCCTCCCATGAATCCAAGAGGGACTGCTTAAAGATTGTTGTCTTCTACTTATAGGAATACCAGCAACCAATTGCCATTGAGTCAACTCGGACTCATGGAGAGCCCAAGTGTGTTAGAGAAGTCCGGTCCCTAGAATTTTCCATGGCTGGGGTGGGTTTTTTTCCAGAGGCATATCACCAGGCCCTTCTTGGAAGGCACCTCTGGGTGAACTCAAACCTTTAACCCGTAGTTCGCAGCCTAGCTCATGAACAATACCATCCAAGGACGGTACAGTTACTTGCTAATGGTCACCTGCAGTAGATGAACCGAGGTCAAGTAACTGCCTGAGAAACATCAACCAGAGGAAAGCAGAGTGAACCCCAGGGTTCTTGGGAAGAGGGCCAGAGAGAGAAAAAGGAGAAAACAGCTTTCTCGGGACATCAGAAAGGAAAGGACTCCACTTTGTGGATGCCATAGAACAATCCCAAGCCAAGCATGGGTGAGAAACAGACCCCACCCAAACCCAGCGGACTGGATTCTGTCGCCAAGTGTTGAACACCAGACATGGATATGACAGAGCCACTAGTCGTCCGTGGAAAGAAACTGTTTGCCCATTGTCTGGTAGTTTTGTAGCATTTGAACAACCAGGCCTCTGCTGCCTCTTCTGGCCTGAAATATAATTGCAGCCATAACCGCCCAGCGTTTCAATGGGTAGAACTCCCTGGGGAGGGCTAACTACCCAAATCATTTGGGAGATCCTTTTAGGATTGTCCAGGAGATCTTTCTTTGGCTGTGTCTATAATATGAATGATGGTGTCTTTGTTTTAAAAAAAGAAAGTTTTTATTGTAAGGTGGGTTAAGGTTTACAGAGAAAATCAGCTTTGCACGTAACAATTTATACACGTTTTGTTATGTGACATTGATGACAATCTCCTGCAATGTAATATCACTCATGCCATTGAAACTCTGCTTCCTGTTTTCATTCACCCTTCTCCCCTAACCTTGCCTGCCTTTTGAATTTGGCCTTGGGCAAATACTGCCTATTTACTTTTGAATGGTTGATGGTTCTGAGGAATGTGTGCTCCTCAGTGCTATGATTCATTTTGGTGTAGTTGTTCTTATCAGGTGCCATTGAGCCAGTTGCAACCCACATTGACCCTATGCCAAACAGACAGAAACACTACCTAGCCCTGAATAATTCTCCTAATTGTTCCCAAGCTTGAGCCCCTTGTTTCAGTCACTGTCAATCCATCTCCTTAAGGGGCTTCCTCTCTTTCACTGTCCCTCTACTTCACCTGGCATGATGTCCTTCTCCAGGGACTAGTCTCTCTTAATAACATGACCAAAGTATGTGAGAGGAAGTCTCACCATCCTTGCCTTTAAGGAGCCCTCTGACCATACTTCTTCTAAGACAGATCTGTTTGTTCCCTTGGCAGTCCATGTTACTTTCAATATTCTTCACCAGCACCACAATTCAGACATATCAATTCTTCTTCAGCCTTCCTTATTCAATGTCTGACTTTCACATACTTATGAGGCAATTTAAATTACTATGGCTTGGGTAAGGTGCACCTTAGTCCTCAAAGTAACATCCTTGCTTTTTAGCACTCTACAGACGTATTGTGCACCAAATGTATCCATATGGAATGCGTCATTTGATCTCATGATTGCAGCTTCCAAGAGCATTGATTATAGACCTCATCAAGACAAAAAATCCGTGACAACTTCAACAAATAACACCAAGTAAAAAAAACAACAAACTTCTCCATTTATCATGGTACCTATTGATCAAGTTGTGAGGATGTGTGTCTTCTTGACATTGAGTTGTAATCAATACTGAGGGCTGCAATCTTTTCTCATAAGGTTCACTTTATAAACCTGTCTATTTTTCAGGGGGTTGAATTCAGTTCCAGACCTGAAGGGTGATGAAGGACCATAGTAGTGGGGATCTCACTAGTCTATCTAACCAATAAACCTCATCTTTTACCATTATTATTATTACTATTGGTAGTAGTAGTATGACTTTCAGTTTTCTTACACATTACTCCCCACTCTATCTAGGACCATGTACCACGATCCCTTTCAGAGCAGCTGTTTGTCATAGGCAGGCACCATTTAGTTCTTCTGACCTTAGCATCATAGAGGCTGAGGTACGCATAGTCCATTACTGATTTGGACTAATTGTTGCCAGGCATCTTGAGCTTCTTCAATGTTATTCGCTCCAGACAGGGTGCAATAGTTTATTGTGCCAGCCTGGCCGATAAACACAAGTAGGATTAATCAAAGGACAGAGGGATAAATGGCTTCGTGAGCCTCGCCTTGCTTGTTCTATGCCTCAATTTAAAGGGGTACACTACCTGTGGGATGCCTAGCTTGTGGACTCTGTCGCTGTAAGTTGAGGTCCATTTAATCCCACAGAATTGGAATGTTCGTCTCTGGAGCTGGGGACCAACAGTTGGTGACAGTTGGTGACTTGCCTTGCTGTTTGCTGCCTGGGTATATATAGCCCAGCTCTCTCTACAGAAAGGGACTGGCAACTGGCGGCTCTCAAGCCTTAAAGGACTGCTAGTGTCTCACTGTTTTATAATTTAACTGTTAGTTTCTTGTGTTATCTATCTGTAATTAATTTAGTGGTTCATTTCTTGTATTGCATATCTAGCTTTAAAAATATATTTATATATAATTACTAGCAATATGGTTTTGTCTCTCTAGAGAACCCTGTCCAACACATAGGGTGAGACCAAGAACCGACTTTTAGTTTGCTACTCACTAGCTTTTGAAGACCCCAGTCACTTCCCTGATGGATATAGAACATTGTCTTTGTGAGCTAGTTTGTACCAATTGATCTTGAGGTCTCTCAGAGCTATGTTCCTGATCCCCGATATTTAGGACACGCTCCCTCAAGGGGTTTTGTTCTAGCTAAGACATTTCCTAACTATGCCTCCTGGATGCACTATTATATTCATGGTCATATTTGTAGTATATGCTAATATGTATATAGAACTATTCTCTGGCAAACCTATATTTATTCATGGGGCTATTCCCATTCCCCTTCCCACAACTGCTCAGATTTTGTGGTTTTTCTATCTATCTATTTATCTCTCTAGCTATCCTTGTATGTTATTGTTATTATTGGAGTATTTATCTCTGTTGCCTTTAATGCTTGTAGTCTACTGAGAAAGGATAGTGTTTTGATGTTCCAAATGTTTCCCCATTTTCTGGGTTACATGACACAAACCAATAGAAGAAGAGAAAAGAAAAAAATTTAACCCAAGTAATAACACCAACAATAAAACCAATTTAGTCTTTTGGTTAAGAATTAGTCAGCCTTTCCCACTCCTCGGCTAACCCTTGAAAGAAAATGAATGAGATAAAAGACCATAGGGAGGAAGAAAGCAGAGTGGGAGGCAAGGGAATAAAGAAAGAATGTGGCAGGGTTGTGGGAACAATTAATGTGGACCTTCTTTGATGTGTATTAAAAATAATATTGACTGGTTTTTTCAATACTCACCAAAAATTATTTATATCAATCAAGACAACCTCACTACCCTGGAATCAATTCTGACATATAGCAACCCTTTGGACAGAGTATAGAACTGCCCCTGTGGGTTTCCAAGGCTGTAAATCTTTACAGGAGTAGAAAATCTCATCTTTCTCCTGTGGAGTGGGGGTGGAGGGAGTTTCGAACTTCTGATGTTGCAGTTAGAAGTCCAACTCATAATCTACCTCACCAACAGGGCTCCTCCTTTCATCATTAATCTAGACTGTTTGACCTTCTTGGCTTACTGGGTTTGGTTTTCTCGCTTTGGAAGACATGGTACCAAAATACACACCATTTCCTAGCCCCCCAAAAAATCAAAAGTAAGCAAAACAAAACAGGAAAAACTAGCATCCCAATCCAAACTAACTAACCTATTTAGCCATATAGATAAAGGATACTTGTAGCCAACCTCTGTTTTGGGGGCAATAGGGATGGATGGGGACTGTGGTTAACAGGCACGTGTCAGCTCATCCACAGGGGACATTCAAATTCTAGCTCCAGACTGTTGTTGCCTTGGGGAAATGCAAGGATTTTAAGGCCTGATTTTCTGTTTGTAACTGAGATGCTGAGAATATAAAATTCGATGTGAAATCGTCAACTTTTCAAATATTGGCTCACATTAGTTAAAACCACTTTTCAGGCTGCTCATCATCATACTAGCACATCATTAGGCTAAAATCATATCAAAGACGTCTGGTTTGTCCCCTGTGCCCTTTAAGGACAACTGAAACATAAGGACGGGAATGGGACATTCATTCTTCCTCTAGACCCTCACCCTTTGCCTCCATCGGCTGGTGTTCATAGAAGAGGCAGACGTTTTTGTTCAACTTCAGCATAATCAGAGTCCTGAGAGTTAAACACAATACATATATAATTTCATACTAGTCGTTTTAATATTAGCCCAAACAAAACCAACAAAAACCCAACCCATTGCTGTTATGTTGGTTCTGGTTCCCGAGGACCCCCTGGGTGCCAGGGAGAAACTACACATCACAGGATTCTCAAGCCTGTGGGCTTCTAGAAGCAGGCCATTAGTTATTTCTTCTGAGGGGTGCAGCTGCCCACCTCTTGATACGTTGAGTCCTTAACCATTTGTGCCACCCAGGGTCTCCCAGTCTTCGTATGTGACCCCCAAATTCCTTGACAGGTTACCTATAGGAAGGTAGAGTCTATGCCCTTTCCCCTTAAATTGGGATGTTCCATGACCTCTGTGACCAATAGATTATGGAGAAGATGACACTGTGACATCTAGTTTGGGCAACCCCCTTCCCTCCCACAAAGTGCTTCACAGCTTCTGAAAAATCCCTTCAAAGACTTCTTCTTGAGTGCTCACCCTTAGAATGTCCAGCCTCCACGTGCTACCTCTCAGGACACTTCTCAGCACCCGGACACTATGCTGAAAGAAGCCTGAGCCGCCTGGAAAGGCCACGTGGAGACACTCCAACCAACAACCCAGCTAAGCACCCAGCTTCAGCTTCCAGCCCTCTGAGTGCACATGTAGGCACTGGAGTCACCAGAGGCCCCTGCCCCAGCTCCCATGTGACTGCCAACTCATGGGAGACTCCAAGCACGACCCAGTGGCCTCCCAGCAACCACACGATGATGGTCCTTGTTTGAAGCCACTGCGTTTGGGGAGGGGGCGTTTCTTGCCCAGCCACAGGGATGAGAACCTGCATCTCAACAACATGCAGGTGGGTGAAGGGGCCATCTCTCGAGCAAGGCAGCCTCCCTTCTTGTCAACTCCTGGGGATTTTTGTTGTTCTTGCCACTGCTGCCCCAATTCCCCAGGAGCTAGAGGAAGGCAGGCAGCAGGCCTCAGGTTGCCAGGAGGCAGGAGCCTCTGTGGGATGCAGTTACAATGGGAGACATAACCTTAAAGGCAGGAGCCTGACTTTACCTTTGCCTCCTGGAGATTTGGGATGCAGTACACCTGTCAAATCCCATCTTCTGTCCAACCCTGATCATATGTCTGTCTTATGTTTGCACACAGGACACAGACTTGTGAACACCCAAAGAACAGGGTCTGGCGCCAAGAAACCAGCACCACAAGGAACTGATGTTTCTCCAGCAATGGGGAGGGGTGGGATGAGAGGAAGAAAGGAGTACAAATCACTGGATCAAAACAAGGTGGGGAAAGGAAGGAGCAAAGGGAGAGAGTGAAGGAGGGAGACTGGGAGGCTGAAGGGAAAAGGCAGTGAAGGAAAGGAGAAAGGTGGCGGTGGGGAGAGAGGAGCGAAGAAGAAATGGAGGAGTGTGGGAGGGAAGATGGAAGGTGAAGGCAGGCAGGAAGACGTGAGCAAAGGGAGGGAAGGAAGAAAAGAGAAAGAGAAGGGCAAGAAGAAGAAAGGAAGGTAGGGAAGAAAGGAAGAAAATGAGAAACCTAATGTCAATGGCACCCTCTATGTTTTAATTTCCTGTTTTTCTGAGGTAGCCTCTTCAGCAGAAGCAAATGGGCTGAATCGCCTCAAACTCCACCTAGGTAGTAAGCACGGGTTTCATTTCGCCAGGGCCTGTGAAAATGTTTGAACTGAGCAGCATTAACACGGAGACAGCGATTACCCCACGTGGCTGTTGCGCTCTGATGATACCAAGGCAACGGGAATGGGGGGCTCATTATTTCACCAGGTGACAAAAAAATAGTATTTTGACGTTTAACCCTGAACGTGGGGAAGGGGTGCGTGGGGGAGGAATCAGGGGCTCTTTGTGGAGTCTCCTCTTGCCATTGTGATGCCCCTTGGCCTGCCAACAACCTGAGGTCCTGCACGCTGCCAGTGAGGGGCTTGGCTGCAGGCCCTAGCCCAGCATTTCTTATCAGATTTACTGTGACAAGTGATGGGAGAAAAGCAAGATGCTGTTAACAGCGCATCCGTTCAGACCCTGCTATTTAGAAATTTGGATTGATATTTTGTCAGAGAGAAGTAGCACTGATGTTAATCTTTGCACTACCCTTGGAAAAAAATCATTCATAATCTTATAACAATAATCCATAGCATTTGTGGAGCTCTGAGAACCAAGGGATGGTCAGAAGCATTTTTAGACAGATGTCTCATTTCATCTTCAAAGCAACCCAGTGAGGAATAAGAAAAGTTGGCTTATGACTTCCCTTTTGGAAAGTGAATTTTTGGAAGTACAGAGAGGTCCAGGTTTGCCCAAGGTCACATAGTCAATAAGTTAGAGAGCCTGGATTTGAACCTGAACGGTCTGCTGCCAGAGGTACTTTTCTTGCTCGTGTTTATTAAGGCAACTTGGAGCTATGGCAAGGATTCAGATAGAATTGAGGATCATTTTTTTTAACAATTTATTAGGGGCTCATACAACTCTAAAGTCATGAGCCTAGGACCACACAGTGAGGAAGTGGGAAGGAGAGATTTGGACCCAGGCTGCAGAGCCCATGCCTTGGGTGCCTACAGCTGCCATGTAGGACACAGAAAAGCATGGAGCAGACTCGGCGTAAGACATTAGGGAGTTGGGAGGACTGTAGCATGAATGTATGTGCTATGACTTCATGAGAGTAGCTGCTACTCAGATCCAGAAGAGAATACAAGCCTTTTGCAAAAATTATTTTTGCCAAGAGAGGGTGGAAAACTGCATCTTGTGCGAAATCCCCCCAACCTGCACATGTGCATAGCTATTTCAGAAGGTTCCAAACAATGTGTGCTGTGCGGCAAACCAAACTGAGCTCAGGGGGAGCTGGTCTGTGGGTTATGTTAGCCAGAAAGTGAGCAGTTTGAACTCACCAGCCACCACTCCAAGGGAGAAAGAGGAGGCTTTCTGCTCCCATGGACTTACAGCCTTCGAAGAGGCAGGGAGCATTTCCATGCGTCCTATGATTAGGATCTCAGAGGGTGAGGGTGGAGTTGGTTGAGACCTGTCTTCAGGGCATTTCCCAGAAGGGCTTCCTGCAGTGGCTCTGCCATCAGGAATGTCTGATGACCTTGAGGGCAGCAAAGTCCTAAACACACTCGGGCAGTGGTTCTCAACCTTCCTAATACAGGTCCTCTTGTTGTGGTGATGCCCCCCTCCCCCAACCATTAAATGATTTTCTTGCTACTTCATCACTGTAATTTTGCTACAGTTATGAATTGGGTGAGCCCTGTGAAAGGGTCATATGACTCCCAAAGGTGTCGCAACCCACAGGTTGAGAACCACTGCACTAAGTGTTCCCCTCCCAGACAGCCCTACCAGTGTCTGGTGT
Organism: Tenrec ecaudatus; assembly: GCF_050624435.1. NCBI lineage: Eukaryota > Metazoa > Chordata > Mammalia > Afrosoricida > Tenrecidae > Tenrec > Tenrec ecaudatus. Next base: position 2,142,164 of record NW_027459449.1, on the reverse strand, counting down.
GCATAGTTCTGTGAGGTGAGAGAAATGGACTTAGTGTCTGCTTCTGGTGACAGTTGATGTGGGTGGGCTTTCTCCCTATGTCAAATCCCTCTCAAGCCATTTGTCACCACAACAGAGGGAGCCATGCACAAAAAAGCAAGAAGAGGATGCAGCACAGCAGGACAGCAAGCAGAACAAAGATTGAATAAGCACAATTCACTTCAATCATGAATCGGGTGCCCTTGAGATGTGAGGAAGACCCCAGTCTAGTGACATTAGATCAGGTTTAGGGATTGAGTGAAGCGACCCCTCTTGGCTCCCCTCAGCCCCTATTTTGCTTTCCCATTGACCCTGACCCTTGCATCGTGATTGGTCCTTATTCCAGCATGATGGTTGGTTTCATAACCACGGCATATGGGAATGTGTTAGTCGATAGGTTATACAGGCACAGCCTCTGGAATGGGTAAGTGAGGAGGCGATTTGGGCTCGCTCATGCAGACCTCTAGTTGTCCTTGACATGCCTGGTAGAATGGATCATGTGAAGTGATTTGAGATCGGCGTTGAGATCTGATAGGTCATGCAGACTTCTAGCTGTTCCTGGCAGTACCCTATTTTAAGGAAACAGAATGTTTGGCGTTTAAGTCGTATTTGAGCTTAAATTTTGAGCAATAGGCTGTGGCTCACAGTGAGAGTCTATGTGGAGACCCTACATCCATTTTGAGGGGCCACAGATTCAGCCACCATTGAGTTCTTTCTTACTGCTGACTGGCAGTGGAAAGCTTGTCCCTCAAGCAGTGTGCTTGCATCCACTCCCCGGGCCACACTCAACGATATACGGTAGTGTGCACATCCCAATGAAGGTCCCGCTCATGCTCTCACAGGCCCTCCTGAAACTCCATGAATTGATCTGTCTTCAGTCACAATTTTGTGACAAAGTTGTTTGTTTTCTATGTCTTATTTAAGTTTTCAGGAGCCCAGGTGGTAATGCTGGATAGTGTTGGACTATTAAGAGCAAGGTCGCTGGTTCAAAGCCACTAGTCATTCCACAGGAGAAAGATGAGGTTATTGCTTCCTGTAAAGGTAGCAACTTCAGGATCCCTACACAGAGTCACTATGAGTCAGAGTCAGCAGGACAGAATGGGTGTCATTTTATTTAAGTCACTGTGGCTGTGGGTCCTTCCGACACCATTGTGGCCTCATGCGGATGCTCTCCTTCATCCAGAACAGCAGTTTGTGCCTTTTTCTTGTGTAAAACTTAGCAAAGGAGTTCCTAATAAAATATAGTTGGATTGGGAGTCTTTCCCCCCTCAAAACAAAGTAAATACAAAAATAGAAACGAGACTATGGTGCCAATAACCAGTTGGAGAGTTGAGAGAGCTGAACTCTCAATCCTGATAGAAACCCATTGTGACTGAGCACCTGCTCAAGGTCATCCACAGCCTATGAGGTTGAGCCTATGTGTTGGGGAGTAATTGTGTACATAAAGTTAACCATTTCTCTTTCTAAAGATTCTGTCTAAAGCTTACTTTAAATAATAAGTTTTCCCCTGGGCTAGGTAAAGTTCAGGGAGTTTAACCCCCTAGTATCCACCCCCTCTCAGCATTCATCATGTTAGGCCAGAGGAGGCAAATCACACCCACTACCCAGGGAGCACTGCTTCCAAAAGCACATTGCCTGTGCCGGGGCAGAGGGGAGGTACCCGGACCAGAAATGCTGACAGAGTGGAACCAGAGAGCTCAGCCCCCAGCTTCCCGAGGGAGCAGCTGTGATGGTTCACTTCTGGATGAATATGTTTAAGCAAAGGCCAAGGGCATGACTTGGGCAGCACGAAAAGCAGATGTGCAGAGGTTGTTCACTGCATTCCAGAAGTTCACACACTCTCCGGAGGCTCCTTGGCTCAATGGCAGGAAGTCATTGGTGGCTTCCACCTTCAATCCCAAAAGGTCACTGCCGTCCAGTGGATTCCAACCACAGTGACCCTGTATGGAGTTTTCAAGACTGTAAATGTTCATGGGAGCCAGCAGTCTCATTGTCCCCCTTGGGACAGGGAGCTAGCAGCCCGTTTTGCCACCAGGGCTCCTTCCTCTCTAATTCTGGATCCAGTCCCTCTGAATATCCTGCCCTGCCCTTGTCTAGGCTTCTAAAATGCGTTCCACGCTGCTTATGTTAGTCTGGGTGCATTCGAGAAACAAATCCACAGAAACACGTATGTATAAGAGAGTTGTATGTAAAGGGTGAGTGCACATCAAGAAAACATGCTCACATGTGCTTATGCACCCGCTTTGTCTTCAGCGATCATGTTGGTGTAGGCTGGTGTGCTTTTTTCATGTGGACTTTGTTGTTTCTTATCTACATGGCCCCCTGTTTATCTTCCAGCCTTTAAGACCCCAGACGCTATATGCTTTGATAGCCGGGCACCATGGTGCTTAACTACTACACCACCAGGGTTCATTAGCATGTGACTTATCTCCTGTCATTCACACTAGATGCTCAAAATAGCAGGAGACCAGGTTTCTCCTTTGTGGCCACACCAGGTACTGACAGAACCAAGAACAGAGACACAGTTATATATCTTGACTATCATTTGCATATTATATGCCAGGAATCCCTAGGAAGTGTCTTGGAATTGTTCTACTCTGGTTCAAATTTCACACACCCTCCCAGTTTTCATACTGACTCTGCCAAACCCCTAGTAACTGATTTGCACCTCCTATCAACTTGGAGAAAACACCCTAGGCATGATATAGAAGTGGACATGCTTGGTACCCAGAAAACCTGTTCAGTGTTTTGAGGGCGGCTCAGCAAACAAAATGGGCACAGTGATTAAGCATTCAGCTGCTAACACAACACTCAACTCTGTAGTGGTTCTGCAAGAGAAGGATATGGTAGTTGACCCCCCCAAAAGAGTTACAAACTTGGAAACCCTACAGGTATTTGTATAGGGTCGCTATGTGTTCCAATTGAGATGATTGTCATAGGTTGGGTTTGGTTCAACCCGTCTTACTGAGGAGACTCCTTCTTTACACGCAATCAGTTACTTTAGAGGAAAAAGACATGCCTGTCCCAGAACAATCCAAGGACTGGTAAAGGCAACACCCACAAAGACACTCCCTCTGCCTGCCTAACTCTAAAATGCTGCCCATAAAACACTCTGCCTGGTAATATCTGGGCAGCACACTGGGAAGGTGCAGCAAATGTGTGTTGAATGTATGAGGCCATTTCATAGTTTGGTTGCACGATCAGGGTGTCTGTCATAAAGCCCATCTCTTTGACTCCACCTCTCAGCAGAGATGAACACAAGCTTCCCGTTTTTTGCTCGGCAATGTCCTTGTCAAATAAAAGTTCCTTGTAGATCAGTAACTTGCCACAGAGCAAAAGATATGGGAAGAGGCTCATCTTTCTCCTGGCTATGAAATAGAATGGCAAGGCCCTTCCTTCAACACACACACATATGCACGCACACACACACACGCGCACACACACACCCCTGCCTTACAACTACATTCGGTTGATTAGCAAACAAAGCTCTACAACCCAACTATGTGTTTTTCTTCTCCAGAGGAATGACGGACTTATATACCCTGCATTGTCTTTTTTTAAATGGAATTGCCCCAGTTCTCCTCACCTTTCCTTAGATAGTGCAGTGAACTATTAGATGACTGCAGGTATTGAAAACTAGTATTGATTTCCAGTTTGTGTCACCTTTGGCTTTTAGCACCCTCCACTTCTCTAGTAAGCTTTCCATTGCTTTGGGGAAATTTTCTCTCTCTGAATTTATTATGTGAGGGTGGTAGTGTAATAATCAATGTGCCTATGGAGGACTATCCTTCATGACCTAAACTCATTAAGGGGTAGTGCCTGATGGAGCATCAGGTTGGAGGAAGGCCTATTAACAACCTGCATTATACAGATGACACAATTTTGCTGAAAATGAGAAGGACTTGATTCACGTGCTGATGAAGATGAAGGATTAAAGCCTTCAGTTTGGATTATGACTCAATGTAAAGAAAGCCTAGACCCTCACAACTGGACCTATTGATAACATCATGATAAATGGAGGAAAGATCGAAATTGTCAAGGATTTTGTCTTGCTTGAATCCACAATCAATTCTCATGGAAGCAGCAGAGAAGAGAACAAATGACACATTTCACTAGTCAAATCTGCTACACGAGACCTCTTTAAAGTGTTGAAAAGCAAGAGATTACTTTGAGGACTGGGGCGGGTTGACCCAGGCCATGGTATTTTCAACTGTCTCATATTCATGTGAAAGTTGAAACCTGAATAAGGAAGACCAAAGAAGAATAGATATATTTGATTAGTAGTGATGTAAAAGAGTAATGAATGTACCATGGACTGCCAAAAGAACAAACCCATCTAACTTGGATGAAGTACAGCCAGAATGTTCCTCAGGGCAAGGATAATGAGACTTCGCCTTAACTTTGACATGTTGTCCGGAGAGATCAGTCCCTGGAGCAGGACATCGTGTTCTGGAAAGTAGAGGGGCAATGAAAAAGAGGAAGGCCCTCAACAAATGGGATTGACACAGTGGCTGCAACAATGGGCTCAAACTTAAGAACAACGGTGAGAATGGTACAGGACCGGGCAGTGTATGACTTTGTTGTATGCATGGTCACAATGAATCCAAACCCTCCCTATGACACTGAACAACAACAACAACAACAACAACAACAACCTGACTGAATCCTCTAGGAGGACTCTTGAATGTGAGAAAAATGGAACGAAGCCAGAGGAAGGATTGGAGGATGTCTTAAGTTCCTGTCTTAATCTCCTTAACCAAAAATTATCCAACAAGTCAGTAGCCTTAAAACACTTTTCCCCCTGCTTTGGAGCTTACAGGTTCAAATTTGGGGTGCGACTCTAGGTCAGGGTCCTTCTTTGTGGATACCAGAAAGTTCCTTGGCATTCCTCGCTATCTTTCTCCCCGTACTGTGTGTTACTGGGTCTATCCTGGCCTTTAACTCAGAAGTGTTTAGGTTTAGGCTCAAGCCTATTCTCATATGGCCTCATTTTTTTTAACATTTTATTAGGACTCATACAACTCTTATCACAATCCATACATATACATATATCAATTGTATAAAGCACATCTGTACATTCTTTGCCCTAATCATTTTCTTTTTTTTACATTTTATTAGGGGCTCATACAACTCTTATCACAATCCATACATATACATACATCAATTATATAAAGCACATCCGCACATTCCCTGCCCCAATCATTCTCAAAGCATTTGCTCTCCACTTATGCACTTTGCATCAGGTCCTCTTTTTTTTTTCCTCTCTCTCCCCGCTCCCCCCTCCCTCATGTACCCTTGGTAATTTATACATTGTTATTTTGTCATATCTTGCTCTATCCCGAGTCTCCCTTCCCCCCCTTCTCTGCTGTCCATCTCCCAGGGAGGAGGTCACATGTGGATCCTCATAATCAGTTCCCCCTTTCCAACCCACTCACCCTCCACTCTCCCAGCATCGCCCCTCACACCTTTGGTCCTGAAGGTATCATCCACCCTGGATTCCCTGTGCCTCCAGCCCCCATATGCACCAGTGTACAACCTCTGCCCTATCCAGCCCTGCAAGGTAGAATTTGGATCATGGTAGTTGGGGGGAGGAAGCATACAGGATCTGGGGGAAAGCTGTGTTCTTCATCGGTACTACCTCGCACCCTGACTGACCCATCTCCTCTTCTAAACCCCTCTATGAAGGGATCTCCAGTGGCCATACGGCCTCATTTATATTACAAAAGAACTCCCTTCTTTTCAAACAGGATCATGTCCACCAAGGTTCAAATTTCTCACATATTTTGAGGGGGCTACAGATCAATCCATAATGGTTCTTTTGGGTAGCTGTAACAAATGGCTACCAATCGAGTGACTTAAACAGCAGGCATTTGTTCTCTCACTTTTCTGAAGGACAATGGGTTAAAATTAAGGTGTGGGCAAGATTCATTCCTTCTGAGAACTCTGAAGGAGAATCAAAGTAGCCTCTCTCTGCTTCCGGTCACTGCTGCTAATCCTTGATATTTCTTGGCTTATAGATGCACTGATCCAATCTCTGCCAGTGTCTTCACACGGGGTCTCTGTGTGCCCACTCCTCTTCTTATAAGAACACACCAATCAGTGCATGTAGTATCCATCTGAAATCTAAACCCAGAAAGATGGAGCTCTTGAAATACTTATCTAAGCACATCTGCCAAGACCTCCTCTCCAAGTAAGGCCATAGCCTCAGGTCCCATGTGAACATGAATGGGTGTGTGTGAATGTGATTTAATGTACTACAGAGGGCACGCTTTGGCCTCAGGAGGAGTGTTTCGCCATTACCTGCTTCACAGCCCTGAGATTGCCCAGGCATTTGCCACATTTTCTTGTCTTCCCAACATTTATCCACCATTAGGCCTTTTTCCCTAAGTTAGTCAAGCGTCAGTTTCTGTCACTTGTGATCATGACCCTCCCTCCCGCCCAGGTCACAAATTTAAAGTGACACAGGCAGTTTCTTTAATGGGCACTATGTTATCCTGACTAGCAAGCATTGCTAAGGAGGGAGGATGAATCAGGGAGAACCCACTTGCTTCATCTAGCTTCGGGGCAGTCCACAGAGGATTGATCCCTGAGCCACTAACGAATTTTGCAACTGTCACAGAATAATGCAAATAAGTAAGATCCACATCTGCTGAACACCATCATGAGGTCAAACTGTGTGTAAATAAATGCCTGTTTCAAAGAGTGAGTAAATCCTAAGGTAAGGAGTGACAGGGCTTTGTTGGCATAAACCCAGCAAGGCATTATGGGTCAGATATTAATGAACTCATGCTCCTGGGCCTCACAGAGCCCCAGCTCAACTGCTTCAGCTTGTTGACAAACTGAACTCAGAGTACCCGGAGAGAGCACTACCATTTTGATGAACAAGGTTGGTTGGGGATGATGCTTCCTAACTTGCATTTTAATATAAATTTGATGCTTCATCTGAGCAATGTGGAAAGAGCATTCAGATAAAAGAGAGGGACAAACATCAAGTGACCAGAGGATGAAACTTCTATCTAATCTGTGCCCACTGGAATTGCTTCTTGGGAAGGTATTTTTTGGGGGTGTGGGGTTGTGCCCCTACCCTGCTCTAAGCGTTCCTCCTCATGCCCACCCCCACCCCAGCATACATCCTACTTGGAGAATGTCTCTGAATAATGAAGTTTTAATAAATGAAGCTTTAATGAGCCTGATAGTCTGCCTAAGACCCCTTCAAACTGTAGTCTTTCATTTGTATTCTTCCATCCTTTTTGACGAAATGAACCTGATGGCAGGTAGTATGTTTCCTTTCCAGGATGAGCTGATAGAGCCTCTCGCTGCTGCAGTGGGAGGTGAAACATTAAAAGGCCCTCTGTGGCCATGAGACATGCCCACTCTCCAAGAGACACTGGGCAGGTTTTCTGAAGCTCCTCAGAATTGACTAGTGGCCCTGGTCCACCCATCTCAACCAAGCCAGTCTTCATTTGCACTGCATGCCCTCTCTGAGCTCCAACTGCATGCTTCATTTGAGGATGACAAAGCCTCTATTGTCTGAGAAGATGCGCAGACATATGAACTAATCAATGCTCCCCCTGTCCCCGGGGAGTGTGAAATTCTCCCATCATGACCCACCAGCTTCCCTGGAAATTCCTGTCTTAACTCAGGCACTTAATATCAATGGTGTCTCTGCTTCCTTCCTTCTTGCACACCCCCCAGGCATTAACTGTCATCCTTCCTCTCCCTAAAATATACTTTGAATCTATTCACTTCATGCCATCCCTACTGCCCCAAGGTGTGTCTTGCATTGACTATGAAACTAGATTCTGTATCCATTTTCCAGGGCTGTCAAAACAAAGCATCGTAAATCAGGTGGCTTTTAAGAACAGTCCACCACCTGTCTATCAGTTCGTGGTGCAGTGGTAGCTAGAGTGCTGCTGTGAAATTGGAAGCTGTGCCACCGATATGACAAACCCCAGAAGGGTCAGCAATGATGGGCAGGCTTCAGTGGAACCTCGAGCCCTGTGGTGCTCAACCTTCCTTTAATACAATTCCTCATGTTGTGGTGACCCCCAACCATAAAATCATTTTCCTTGCTACTTCATAACTGTAATGTTGCTACTGCCATGAATCAGGTGACTCGTGTTAAAAGGTCGCTGGACCCCAAAAGGGGTCACAACCCACAGATTGAGAACCACTGCTCTAGCCTAAGGCAGACTAGGAAGAAAGACCTGGTGATCTACTTCCAAATATTAACAAATGAAAGCCTTATGGGTCACAACAAAATATGGTCCTATAGAGTGCTGGAAGATGAGCCACTGACCTGCACACAACAGCTACAAAAATAGACTCAAACACACCAACAAAGGCCTGCTGAACTCCAAAGCCCTAACAAACCCACTGCCCTCAAGTCCATGCCAACTCATAGCGGCCCTATAGGACAGGGGCGAACTGTGTATTAGTCTGGGTATGCTAGAGGAAAATCGAGGGAGACGCATGTGTATGAGAGAGAGTTGGTGGTTTTTAAAAATCATTTCCCTATTATTTAATCATTATATTAGGGATTCATACAACTCTTATCACAATCCATCCATCCATCCATCCATCCATTATAAGGCACATTTATACATTCATTGCCCTCATCATTGTCAAAACATTTGCTCTCCACATAAGCCCCTGGCACCTGCTCCTCATTTTTCTCCTCCCTTCCTACTCCCCCCTCCTTATGAACCCTTGATAATTTTATTGGGGGCTCATACAACTCTTATCACAGTCATTCCATCCATCCATCCATCCATCCATCCATCCATCCATCCATCCATCCATCATCCATCCACCCATTGTGTGTCAAGTACATTTGTACATGTGTTGCCCTCATCCTTCTCAAAATATTTGCTTTCTACTTGAGCCCTTCGTATCAGCTCCTCATTTCCCCACTACCATCCTCCTCCCCCTCCCTCATAAATCCTTGGTAATATATAAATTATTTTGTCATATCTTACAGGTCAAACATCTCACTTCCCCCACTTTTCTGTTGTCTGTCCCCCAGGGCAGAGATTTTATGTAGATCCTTGTAATCGATTCACCCTTTCTACCCCACCTTCCCTCCACCCTCCTGGTATTGCCACTCTCACCACTGGTCCTGAAGTGATCATCTGTCGTGGATTCCCTGTGTTTCCAGCTCCTCTCTGTACCAGAGTACATGTTCTGGTCTAATTCTACCTTATAAATCCAGAGAGAGAGTTTTATATCAAACAGTAATTGTACATTAAGCAAACGTCCCAGCCCAGTGCACATCAAATCCATAAGTCTGATATTAGCCCATATGTCTGATACCAATCTATAAATTCCTTTTCAGACCCATAAAACATGTGCAGTGATGCTGAATGCAGGATACTCACAGGCCAATGGGTGGAAAGTCTTGTGGATCCAGTGGCATTGTAAGCATCTCAGTGCTGGCAGCGATCTCTCTGAGGCTTCTTTGGCTTCAGAGGTCTGGTCGCATCCATTTGGCTTGCCTTCTGCAATGTCTCCCAAGGAGTAGCAGAGAGAGAGAGAGAGAGCGAGAGGTGTCTTCCACCTCCAAGGAGGAAGTACCAGATTTCTCAGAGTTCTCAGAAGGAGGCTATGCCCACATAAAAGTCTCACTGACTTTCTCCAGATTGGCAGCCTAAACTCCACGCCTACACTCCTAATCCTTAACTTGACACAAGATTAGGTGACTACCACAGGCTCCTAATCCATAACAAGCCCATTTATTTTTTCCCTGCATACCGACACCAATCCAATACCCAAAGCTTTACACAATGGGTGGAGATCTACTTCTAAAACATGAATATAGAAAAATCGCTTTCGCTTGAAGGCTCTCAAGGAAATGCTCACTGAAAACTCCATTCCTATTATCTCACCTCCCCCAAATTAGTCTTCTTCTGGGCTTTCAGTCACACCAAGATCTCTCCTGCCCCAAGGCCTTTACATGCACTGTCACCTCTTCCAAGCCCTGAAGTGCCAAGTTCAAAGTTCCAGTTAATCTCCCTGATCCTGAATTTTAAGAACTGTGTGTGTGGGAGGGAAGGGGTTGGGCTGTTTGTTGAACTGCTGGGTTTTGGAGCCATTTGTCATGCAACCTCATTTTGTCAATGACTGGTTAATTAATGCAGCATTCATTTGCCCTTCTTCCACTCACAGCACATGGCTTGTATCTTTGGGATCACTCTTCCACCATGCTCCATCTCCATGCTTCTGCTGGCATTGACCCAATCTGCCAGCTCCAGGCCTGGCTAGTCAGGGCATGACTTTCCTCTGTCCAAAGGGACTGGGTCAGACTCAGTATGAGACTCATGCTAGGTTAATGATATCTAACCCTAAAAAATGCCCCAGAAACAATTGCCCCATTGCCAATGAGTCCATTTTGAATCATAGAAGGTCCCTGTGGGGTTTCTCAGACTGTAAATATTTATGTGAGCAGAAAGTTCCATCTTTTTCCCTATGAGGTAGCTGGTAGGGTAGCACTGCCAACCTTGCAGTTAGCAATCCAATGCTTACCTGATAGTACCACCAATGATTAGAAAGGAAAAGAGCCTCTCTCTAATAGAATTCCTGAGCTTCTAGATAAAACTACAGCTGTCATCAGGAAGCCTGCGTGAAACTCAAAAGGAAACAGCTCTGAAAGGAAAAGGTTCAAACTCTGATGGTCTCAACTGAGTGCCAGAACCCAGCTATTCCTGATGCTCTGTCTCCAGACTTACAAATTCCATAAACCTACCCATTAATTCCTTCTCCTGCTCCTTCCCTTCTCACGCCCCAAGGTACTTTGACTTAGCTTTGAAGGCACTCACAACTTCACGGGTTCTGCCTTGCACAGGTGTCTGCTTGCTTCCAGTTCAGTCCTGACATTGTCCCTATCTTTAGCCATGTTAGGCTTGCGTCCTAGAGCTTTCCTTTGCTTGTCTCCCTATTGCTCTTGTCCTATGAAGTCTGTGGCTTTATCTTTAAGTCTAAGTCCTGCCCTTTCGTTTTCGTAGAAATCTGTCTCTGTATCTTGGCTCATGGCAGGTTGTGTCCTTCAAAGATGACTGTCCTAATGTTGCACATCGCACATTCTCTTGTTACAAGATGAATTTGTGTTCATTTTTCCAGAAACAGGGCCTGCTTTCCCTCTTCCTTGCATCTTGGCAGGCCTTTGACTATGGCAGAAGTGTTGCTCTGTGACTTCCACCTGGTCGTATTGGGTTGTTCACCATTGGGACCCTGTCAGGATGTTGCAAGGAAGACCAAGCCAAATGAAAATGTCACATATAGGGTTCTTCTTGAGCTCCAACCAATAGAAGTATCAGTCGTGTGAGGGAGTGAGTCTTAAGAGAGCTGCAGCCTCTGTCCTTTGAGCTACCCCAGCTAATGCTTGATAAAGCCAAAACTAGTGTCCTCACTGAGCTCTGCCCAGATTGCAGATTTGTGAGCAAAATTGATATTATCATTACTTTAAGATGTTATTTGTGGGGATACTTTCTGTTAGCTTCAGATTATCAGAATACTGCCTAATCAGACTGCATTGCCAGTTTTACTCTCTCTCTCTCCATATATAGATATAGATATCCTCCACTCATCTGTCAGTTGGTTGTACTATAATGGTTTGTGTATTGTTATGGTGCTGGAAGCTCTGTTCCCAGAATTTCAAATACCAGCAGGATTGCCCATGGTGGACAGGTTTCAGTGAAGCTTCTAGACTAAGACAGACAAGGAAGAGGGGCCTGCTAGTCCACTTCCAAAAATTACTGAAAGAAAACCTTATGGATCACAAGAGAACACTGACTGACTAATGTGTTTTGGACACACTATCAGGGGACAATTGCTAGAGGAAGACATCATATTTGATGAAATAGAGGGACATGGGAGATCCTTATTGAGGCACATTGACCTAATCGCTGCAACAATGGACTTCAACATTCAGGAATGTGTGACGATGGTGCAAGGTCAGACAGCACTCCATTCCATTTCATATAAGGTCCCCATGGATCACAGTAGACTTGATGGCACTCTCTATATGTTTGTCTTCAGTGACTTCCCAGAGGGCTGCTCTGCCTGGCAGCCCCTATTCTTCATGCTTCCAAATGGGGAGCACAACAGGTCCATAGTCACTGATATTCCCCTCAATCCCCAGGTCAAGTAAGGAGGCATGAAACTAACTATGTTGTTCTCTTTGCCTTGTCTCTCTTCCTTTTCCCCTCCTCCAACAGGGCTAGAGGGGGTAAATACTTACCTTGCAGTCTAGAAGAGAATTTCTTCCACACCAAAATCTTCTCCTTCCTCAAAAGGCACATACATGCTTTTCTCCTTGTTTTGAATTAAAATGGCAGATGGGATGGTAGGAAAGAAAATGAACTAGTCTAACAGAATGGCCAAACAGATTTACCTTCCACATAAGAATGCAAATAACTCCTCAATCTTGTTATAGAGTCATGATATGATGAGCTCCATCAAAGCAGAGTAGAACACCACGGAGGTCAGACCAGAAATACCATATTGAGTTGATTTTGTGTGAGAGATTCTAGTTGCTAATTATACTATTCATAACAGACAGATGGCAGGTATAGAAGCCCAGACTTAAAATGTCTTTATCTAATTGCCTGCCTAAATATATATTTGTAATATGGTCCTCAAAGGGAATACTTTCTTTACCTTAAATTCCATTTCTTTTTCCCCTTTTTTATGTAATTTTATTGAAGTATCATTGATGTATAATAAACCATAGTGTGTTTTGCTCTTTGAGGTTTTTAAAAAGAATCATTTTATTGGGGGCTCCTACAACTCTTATCACAATCTATACATACATCCACTGCGTACATTTGTTGCCATCATCATTCTCAAAACATTTGCTTTCTACTTGAGCCCTTGGTAGTAGCTCCTCATTTCCCCTCCTTCCCCCTTCCCCTCCCTCATGGACCCTTGATAATTTATAAATTATTATTCTGTCCTATCTTACACTGTCCGACATCTACCTTCACCCACTTTTTTGTTGTCCCTCCCTCATGGAGGAGGTTATATGTAGATCCTTGTAATCAGATCCCTCTTTCTACCCCACCTTTCCTCCATCCTCCTGTTATTGCTACTCTCAGCACTGGTCCTGAAGGGTTCATCTGTCCTGGTTTCCCTGTGTTTCCAGTTCCTATATGGACCAGTGTATATTCTCTGGTCTAGCCAGGTTTGTAAGGTAGAATTGGGATCATGATAGTGGGCGCGGTAGCATTTAGGAATGAGAGGAAAGTTATATGTTTCATCGTTGCTACACTGCATCCTGACTGGCTCATCTCCTCCCAGCGACCCTTCTGTAAGGGGTTGTCCAGTTGCCTACAGATAGATCTTGGATCCCCTAACTGTACCCCCCCTCATTCACAATGATATGATTTTTTTGTTCTTTGATGCCTGATACCTGATCCCTTCTACATCTTGTGATCACACAGGCTGGTGTGCTTCTTTCATGTGCGCTTTATTGCTTCTAAGCTAGATGGCCACTTGTGAACCTTCTAGTTTTTAAAACCCTAGACTCTTTATCTTTTGATAGCTAGGCTCCATAAGCTTTCTTCACCTCATTTGTTTATACACCCACTTTTTGTCTTGAGTGATTGTGTCGGGAAGGTGACCATCATGGAATACCAGTTCCTTAAATTCCATATCTATAGGCTTAAGTCTTACCCACAGGAAACCTATTTTTATTTTATCCCTGGAACAAAGTCTTGCAATAATTTTCTCTTTTTGGGTAAGTCCATCCTCAATCACTTATCCTTTAACATTTACAAGAATTTATCTGTAACCAACCCCATTTACATAGTCTCATTCATGCTATTTCCACAATAATTGCTAATAACCCTATTTTTTAGAATCGGCAGAAAGCATCAGTATCAATATCCCATTGCCACTGAGTTGATTTCAACTCATGGGTACCCTATAGGACAGAATAGTATTGCCTCATAGGTTTCCAAGGCTGACAAAAAATCTCTTTATTGTGAGTTGGGTGAAGGTTTACAGAATACATCCGTTTTCCATTTGACAGTTCACACATATTTTGCTTCATGATATTGACTGCAATCTGCTCAACGTAATATCACTTATCGCACTTCCTCCTTGTATTTCCTGTTTCCATTCCCCCTTCTTTCCTGACCCTTCTGAACTTTATCTTTGAATAAATTATATCCTTTTGATTCAAATAGTTGATTAGTGTTACTTTTTACCTTATAGATCTACCTATTGTTTGGCTGAAGATTGAGCCAAGGGAGTGAGTTCAGTTCCAGATCTGAAGGTGCCTAAGGACAACAGTCTTGTGGGTTCCAAGAATCTCTCTCTGAGCAATACCACTGAACATTTAAAATAAGTTTAAACTTTGTTGCACATATTTCTCCTATTCTATCCCAAAATTCCAAAGCAAACTCATTATCATTGTGTTGAAGCTGACTCATAGAGACCCTACAAGATAGAATAGAACTTCACCCTTTGATTTTTCCAAGGCTTAAATCTTTACCAGAGCAGACAAACTCATATTTCTCACATGGACCAACTGATAGGTTAGAACCACTTTCTTTGCGGTTAGGAGATCAATGAGGAGTCCACTCTGCCATTAGAGCTCGTTAAGAATGCGATCCAGGATCCCCTAATGCTATCCCTCTCAGATCAGTTGGTAGTGGTAATAAATGTAAATCTTAAGGGGGTCAGACTGCCACATCGTAACTCTTCCTTGGGGAAGATGGTGGGTTTGAACTGCTGATTGATTAGCCCTTAAGTGCTTAATTACTGCCTCACCAGGGTTCTCCTTAACATCAGAACAGTGGACACTTATTGGTTTATCTTACTGGTCTCTGTTCCCTAAAAATTGCACTTCATCCACAGGGTTTTCTTCCACAACACACAGCTGCTAGTGTTTTTGGTTTGTTTTTCCACATGACTTCACCTTCCTGGTCAAAGCTGATTTGTCCAGGGCTAAACACACAATGAAAACATAGCCATATTTGCACACTACAAAATTTGAAGTGAGACAGCAAGCTATTTGTTGAGTTTTTTGAATGACTGAAGTCTAAAAGGAAGTGTTATGATACAGGAAACAGTGAGTTTTGATGTCCAGGATCTATGCTGGGGACCCAGTTGGCACTCCGAGTGACTATTCAAAGGGATGGTATGAATTCTCCTCTTCCATGACCTACACATATAATAGATATAACCACTAAGTCCATGATTTGACAAATGTCTTGTGTGATTGAGTTTGGGTTCCCCATAGGATTAGATCCTGAGACAAAGGTTTTAATTAAGCCATTTTCTGGGGAGATATCAATAAGGAAATGGGAAATAGAAAAGGGAAAGAAGGCAGCCAATGAAAAGTACATTATCAAACAATTTAAAATTGTGAGCAACTGAAGGTTAATCTTACTGGAGACACTGTAGAAAATCCACTAGTTATTCTGCCCAGAATGTGAGGGAGTGTGGCTATTTGTCCAACAACTCCTATGGGTCATTGGTTAAGGGTTACTCCAGGAAGCAAGAATTAACTCCACAACCTCCTAAGCCATGCATGCTCAGGTACAGTGGTCTACAGAAACTAGAGAAAGCAAGAAGAGAGATGTGCTGGCCATTCGGAATTAGGCTAGCATGCCAAGTTGTCAGACATGTCAGGTTCTTGAACTATCATAACTTGAAAGTCATCATGATCCTGTGAGATATACCACTGGTATTTCAAACACAAGCATAGTTACCCGTGGTGGAAAATTTTCAGAAAAGCTTACAAGCTAAATAGACTAGAAAGAATAACCTGCCAATCTACATCTGAAAAAAATAGTGGTGTTTGTGGAGCACATTGATAGCAGTGGAATATTGTTTCATATAGTGCAGGATGATGAACCCCTCAAGTTGGAAGACACTCAAAATATAATTGGGGAAGAGCTGTCTCCTCAAAGTAGAGTTGACCTTAGTGATATAAAGTTTTCAGGACCTATATTTGTTGATGTGGCAATGACTCAAAATGAGAAGAAACAGCAGTACTGCAATAACCACTAACAAGAAGATGGGATGCATGAAATATGGATCTAGAAAAATTGGAAGCCATGAAAAAATGGAACACATAAAGATCAAACACTCTAGGTGTTATTGAACTGAAATAGACTGGTATTGGCCATTTTGAATGTCACAATAATATGGTTTACATACCAGAGTAACAAATTTGAAAGGAATGGATGACTTTCATGTTAAAAAAGAGAATGTTTCAACATCGATTCCAATGTTCACCATTGTTAGGTGTAGGATATATTACACCTACAAGGATGAATAATTAATAAAGTTATTATTCAAATTTACACACCAACCACTAATGCTAACAATAAAGCCATTGAGGATTTTTACCAACCTTTTCAGTCTGAAATTGATGAAACATGCAATCAAGATTACTGATGACTTGAATGCAAAAATTGGAAACTAAGGAGGAGGATCACTAGTTAGAAAATATGGCCATGGGGATGGAAGCCACATGGGAGATCTCATGATAGAATTTTCCAATAAGGATGGCTTATTGATTGAACATTTATTTTTCAGGGATGTAAACAGTAACCATAGACATGGATTATGTATATTGGATAGAAATACACAGGAATTAAATCAACTATATCTGTTGAAATAATCTACTATACATACTCGAGTATAACCCAAGGCAACTAATTTTACCCCCCAAAGCTGGGGTGCTTTTTCAGCATAAAAAATGTGCTGAAAAATCTCGGCTTATACTCAAGTATTTACGGTATAAAGAAGTTCAATATCATCAGTCACGAGACTGGAGACGAACTGTGGAACAAACCATCAATGGCAAATTCAACTCGAATTCCAACAAAATTAAAACAAGTCCCCAAGAGTCAAAGTATGAATTTGAGTATATCTCATCTAAATTAGAGGCTACTTCAAGAAGAAAGTTGACACATTGAACACAAATCACCTGAGATGATACGAGTTCTGCAATAATATCAAGAACATCATAAATAAAGAAATTCAAAGATAATTAAAAAGATAGAAACTAAAGAAAAGACAAAACGGATGTCACCTTGAATGTGGAGTAGCTGAAGCCAATGAAAGAAATGATGAAGTACGAAAAAGAGAGAGAGAAATATAGAAATAATTGATGAAGTAAAGACGCTGAATAAAGAAGCTGAACATAAAATTTCAAAGGGGAATTCAAAAAGATGGAATAAAGAATTATATTAAAAGGTGCAAAGACCTGGAATTAGGACAGCAAAAATGAAAAGCATGTGCATTTCACTAGCTGAAAAAATTGAAGAGAAATTCAAAATACAGAATTACACAGATAGCATCAAAAGAAGATGAAAGGGATTCACTGACCACATGAAGCCCAGGCTCCACAGCGCTGAGTCCAGAAGACCAAGGTAGCATAGGGTTCTCACTGCAGATTGCTCTGAAAGTGCTCACAGTAGTAGGCCCTGGATCAACTGGGGAAAATGTAGAACTCAAAATAAGAAGACTAACCTTAGGATATGATAGGCACTAGTGGAATTCCCATTTGACACCTGACCTCACCTCCATGGCTCAACTTTCAGCCCCCAAATAGGAGACCTATACTGTCAACGATGTACAATTCAGAGCCCAGCATTTGTCAGGGAGTTACTCAGAAGGCAGGAAGGCATGGGAACGAAAGACCAATGGAAACGGCAAACAAAGGGAGGGAATAGGAAAAGTAGTATTGCATTGTAGGTATTGCAATCAATATCATAAAACATTGCATGAATTGTAAAGAAAATCAATTTACTCTGTAGATTTTCCCTCACATCACAATCAAAACAGTGTAAAAAGAAAATAAGTCATATGAACGAGTACACTGGTAGATCTTGCTGAAGACCAATTTCCAGTGTTAAAAGATGTCACTTTGAGGAATAAGGCACAGCTGAGCCCTAGTGGTATAGTGGTTACAAACATAATGCATCAGAACCAACCCGGTTGGGTTGCTCAACACAAGATCAGCAGTTCTGCTCCCATACAAAGTTCCAGTATTGGAAACCCACAGGGATATCTCTCCCCTGTCCTATAGAGTTGCTAAGGGTTGGAATCAACTTGATGGCAGTGAACTGGATGTAATCCAGGCTGACTAGAGACACAAATCAAGTGACACTCATATATGTGCAATAAATAGTTTTTAATCAAGAAGTCATTATAGTATTTCTATTTCAAGGAAATATCCCAGGCCAGTCCAACTCAAGTCCATAAGTCCAACACTAGCCCATAAGTTCCTTTCCAACTTACGCAGTTACATGCAATGATGCAGAATGCAGGGATGTCAAAGGCCAGTGATTGCAATGTCGTGTGGACCCAAGGTCGATGGAAGCATGGCAAGACTCTGGCAGCTCTCAACGTGGGCAGGAAGCAGTCAGGTGAATGCAAAAAGAAGGGGAGGTTCCCAGGGCCCTCCTTATGAGAAGGCCATGGCCACAAAGAGGCACCATCAGACTATGGTGTGATTGACAGATTGGATACCAACCTTACACTTTTACATATCTTCAAACTGACATAAAATTATATAACTATCATACTATGGCATTTTCAATCACCTCATATGTACTTGAAAATGGACAATAATTATGAAAGATAAAATAAAAGTTGATGTCTTTGAATTATGATGCTGGTGAAGAATATTGAATATTCCATGGACTTTCAGAAGAAGGAACAAATCTTTCTTGGCGGAAGTAGAGCCAGAATGCTTCCTAGACGTGAGAATGGCAAGACTTCATATCACATACTTTGGACATGTTAACAGCTGAGCATAGTCCCTAGAGAAGGATATCATACTTGGTAAAGTGGAGTGGTGAAAAAAAGAAGAAGGTCCTCAATGGGATGAATTGGCATACTGGCTGCAAAAATGGTCTCCAACATTCACTGTGAGGAAACAGGCTGTGGGTGCTATGAGTTAGAGCCAAATTAACAGTGTCTAACAATGACAACTCCCCTCCCGTGCCCCATCTGTCAATTTGCTGCACTGTGGTAGCTTGTGCTTTGCTGTGATGCTGGGAGTTAGTCCACTAGTACTTCAAATACCAGGCAGGATCACCCACGGTGAACAGATTTCAACACAGCTTCCAGACTAAGAACTGACAGGACGACAAAACAATCAGTCCACTTCTGAGGGATTCACCATTGAAAACTTTATGCATAGCAGTAAAATATTGTCTGTTATAATGCCAGAAAATGAGCCCCTCAGATTGCAAAACAATCAAAATATCACCGAGAAGGAGAGCTTCCTCAAAGTAGAGTCCACCTTAATGATAACTCAAAACCTCACAACAGGAGCTGTAGATAACATCATAATAAATGGAGAAAATATGGAAGTTATCAAGGATTTCGTCTTGCTTAGATTCACAACTAATGCTCATGGAAACAACAATCAAAAAACCAAATAACATATTGCATTAGGCAAATCTACTGCACATAACCACTTTAAAGTACTGAAGATCAAGAATTTCACTTAGGATTACGTTGCGCCTGGCCCAAGGCATGGCATTTTCCGCCACACCTTATGCATGTGAAATTTGAACATTGAATGAGAACGACTGAAGGAGAACTGGTGCATTTGAATTAAGGTACTGACAAAAAATACTGAAAGTACCATGGGTGGAGAGAAGAACAAACAAATCTGTCTGAGAAGAAGTGCAGCTAAATGTTCCTTGGCAGATAGGATGGCGAGACTTCATCTCATGTACTTTGCAGATGTTATCAGGACAGACCAGTCCCTGGAGGACATCATACACATTACAGTGGAGGGGTTGCAAAAAGAGGAAGACACCCGATCAAATGGATCGAGACAATTCCTACAACAATGGACTCAAACATAACAAAATTTTTGAGTATGGGGTAGGACCAGGCAATGTTTCATTCTGTTGTGTAGGCATTATTATGAGACAGAACTGACTTGAAGGCATCTAGCAACAAAGTGTACTAAAGCTTCTGGCACCTTCATTTGCTAATGGATTATAATTCAAAATGAGAAAAATCATTGCAACCATTCATTAATAATCAGAACATCAAACGTGCAAAATAAGAATCTAGGAAAATTGGAAATCATAAAAAAACGGAATCTGACCTATAAAGATCAATATCCTAGGCATTGGTGAGTTGAAATAGACCCTTTGAATCTTAAAATGATAAGAATGACTATGCTGACAATGACAAATTCAAAAGAATGTCTCTTTCATCCTCAAAAAGAGCATTTTTAGATCTATCTTGAAGTGCAATGCTGCCTGTGACAGAATAATATCTATCTTCATACACAAGGAAGGCCAGTTAATAGAACCATTATTCAAATTTTCTCACAAACCACTAAAGCCAATGAAGAATTGTACCAACTTCTTTAGTCTGAAATTGACCACACATGTACTGAAAATGCATTAATAATTGCTGACAATTGGAATGCACACATGGAAACAAAAAGGAAGGAAGAATAATTAGAAACTATGGCTTTGGGGATCGAAAAGAAGCTGAAGACTGCATGAAAGAATTCTGCAAGAGCAATAACTTCCTCATTGCAAACACCTTTATTCAACAACAGGAGTGGCATATATACATGTGGAAAACACAGGAATGGAATTGATTAAATCTGTGGGAAGACATGATAGAGAAGCTCAATATCATTGAGACAAAACAAGACCGGGGGCCAACTATGTAAAAGACTATCAATTACTAATATGCAAGTTCAAGTCAAACCTGAAGAAAATTAAAATAAGAACGCAAAAGAGCCCAAATACAGCCTATATTATATCTGTGGTCGGCTGGGGTTTCTAGAGAAACAAACCAGTGATACTGATACATGTAGAAGAAGGAAATTTATATCAATAAAGAATTTTACATTAAGAAGTCCACACAACAAGAAACCCCAGTCCAACTCCAGCCCATAAATCAGATGCAAACTAGAGGCCCTTCCAGACTCCTGAAGCTGTTGGAGGAATAGCCCAAGAAACAGGAAAACCACAGGTTGGTGGAGGCAGAGTTGGGAGAATCCAAAGTCAACAGGCAGTTGGCAGGCCACAGACAGCTCTTAGGGTCAGCAGGTCTCATGGTGATTGCCATCCCAAGAAGCCAGACGTAGGGTCCAGGGTCATTTCATCAGGAAGAAAAAGAGTGAGCCCATTCTCCACAGTCTACTTATAGCTATGAAATAGGTCATACCTCCAAGGAGAGTGTGACCTGCACCTTCTGAAGATCCTGGTCAAGCTAAATTGACACCAAACCTTACTATCACAATATCTCACCTGAATTTAGAGCCTATCTCAAGAATGGTTCGGACATATTGAACATTAATGATCAGCTACCAGAAGACTTGTGAAATAGCATCAAGGTCATCAATCTTTTTTTTTTTTTTGTCATGTCACCTGTGGCTATTTATTTATTTATCATAAATCATTTTATTGGGGGCTCCTCAAAAAGATCATTAATAATACAGGAAAGAAAGAAAATACTACAGTGGATATCAGAGGAGACTGTGAAACTTGCTCTTGAACCTAAAGCAGTTAAAGCAAATGGAAGAAATGATGAAATAAAAGAGTTGAACAGAAAAATTTGAAAGGCCAGCTTGAGAAGATAAAGTAAAGAATTATATTGTAACGTGTAAAAACCTGGAATTAGGAAAGCAAAAGGAATGAGTACGGTCAGCATATCATAAATTGAAAGAACAGAAGAAAAAATCCAAGCCTCGGATTACAATGTTCAAGGATTATTTATCAAACTATTGAATGATGTAGGGAGAATCCAAAGAATATGGACGGAGTGTACAGAGTCTCTGTTCCCAAGAATTAGTTGAGGTTCTACTAGTTCAAAAGGCCAAGAGGAAGTTGAAGCTGCAATGTAAGCATTAGTGAAAAGCAAGGAAGGGATAGGAATGGAAATATTTCAACACGCTCATGCAGTGATAGTCCATGTCAAGAAATTTGGAAGATAGCTATCTGGCCAACCAACTGGAAGTGATTAATATTTGTGTCCATTCTAAAGAAATATGATGCAACAAAATTTGCAAATTAATTTAAAATAACATTAATATGACATGCAAGTACAATTTTATTGACGATACCTTTAAAAGTAGTTATAGCAATATGTCAACAGGAAGCTGCCAGAAATCCAGGCTGTATTAAAAGAGGGCATGAGGCAAGGTATATCAATGCTGGTTTCAGATGGACCTTGGCTGAAAACAGAGGATACAAGGAAAATGCTTACTTATGTACTATTGACTATGCAGAGGATTTTACTGTGTATCATAACAAACTTTGGGTAGCATATGAATACATATGAGAACAATGGGAATTCCCGTACATTTAATTGTGCTCCTGTGGTACCTGTACACAAACCAACAGGAAGTGGTTCGAATAGAACAAGTGGATAGTGCGTGGTTTAAAATCAGGAGAGTGTGTGTTGTGGTTATATCCTTTCACCATATGTGTTAGACAGGGTTCTCTAGAGAAACAAAACCAGGACATTTATGATTTGATAGATAGATAGAACACGAAGGAATATAACAGCTAATTAGTCCACATAGCAGTACAGAGGACTCAGTTTAACTCACTTCCATGCAACAGTAAATATGGCAGTACAGCCAGGCAGCAAACTGCAGAACTAGGTAAGGCAGCCACACACTGGTCTGATCACCAGAGAGCAACTGAGAGATAGGTGTGGCTTGCTGAGCCATTTATCTCTTTGCCCACGAATCAAACTGCGAACTTATTAATCCCACATGTTCTTATTGGCCAGGTTGGCACTATAAACCTACCTATCTATCACACTATACTTATTCAAATAATCTGAGAAGCTGCTCTGTATGAAGAAGTTGAGGCATCTGGATTGGAGGAAGAATCATTAACAACCTGTATTATGCAGATGACCCAATCTTGCTGGCTGAAAGTCAATAGGCCTTGAAGTACTTACTGATAAAGCTCATATAGTACACCTTCAGTATGAATTAGTCTTCAACACTAAGAATACAAATGTCTTCTCAACTTGACAAATATAAACACACAACATCATTACAAATAGAGAAATGTAGCTAAACCCTATTTTACTTGGACCCACAATCAATACTCACAGAAGCAGCAGTCAATAAATCAACGTATTTCATTGGAAAAATCTGTTGTAAAAGACCTCTTTAAAATGTGAAAGAGCAAATGTTTTACTCTGGGAATTAGCAAATTATGCCTGCTTTTAGCCTTGATATTTTTAATCACCTTAGATGCATGTGAAAGGAGTCTTAATTTCAGTGTCTGGTATGGGTTGAATGACTAACATCAAGGTTGGTGGTTCAACCCACTTGCTGCTCCACAGAAGAAAGAGGAAGCTATTTGACCCTGTAAAGATTTACAGCCTTGGAAACCCTAGATGGTCACTATGAATAAGAATAGACTTGATGGTAATGTTTGACATATGCATGTGAAAGATGGAACATAAATAAGGAAGACTGAAGAAAATATGATGATGCCTTTAAAATATGATGTTGCAAATAATATTGAATATACCATGAATGCCCAGCAGAACAAAGAGGTCTATCCCGGAAGAAGTACAGCCAGAATGTATTTTAGAAGTGAGGATGGTAAAACTCCATTTCATATACTTTGAACATGGTATCAGGAGAAATTAGTCCCTAGAAAAGGACAAAATACTTGGTAGAGCATCGTCAAAAAACAGGTAAGCCCTGAATGAGATGGATCAACACAGTGGCTGTAACAATAGGCTAAAATATGACCATTGTGAGGATGTCACAGGACTAGAAAGGCTTTTATTCTATTGTGCATAGGGTC
Source organism: Tenrec ecaudatus (assembly GCF_050624435.1). Classification (NCBI taxonomy): domain Eukaryota; kingdom Metazoa; phylum Chordata; class Mammalia; order Afrosoricida; family Tenrecidae; genus Tenrec; species Tenrec ecaudatus. Next base: position 2,118,366 of record NW_027459449.1, on the reverse strand, counting down.
ACTATAAGTGGCAGTGCGTGAGTTTTTGTTGATTAACAACACTGGGATATGAGCAATGTCCCCATGGCATATGCTAAACTGTCACCATGCTGGACACAGTTGATCTTTGTGGCTTTAGAGGGTAATTATTTAGAGGGTTATGATTCCACTGAATTTTTTTCTGTGTATTCAAACTATTCCATCCTAAGATTCCACAGATCTATCCAAACCAAGCTCACTGCCATTGAATCAATGCTAACTCATATCGACCCTACAGGACATGGGTAAAATTGTACCTGTGAAGTTCTGAGACTGTACCTCTTTACAGAGTAGAGTCCCATCTTTCTCCCGAAGAGCAGCCGGTGATTTCAAATTACCGACCGTGCAATTAGCAGCCCAATGTGTAACCAAGAACTATTCAGGGAAGCTAGAGGGAGAGCATGAAAAGAAATGAGTAGTTGAGGTGGTTGGATGCACATCCATCCCTTTGTTCTACTCTCTATGACTTTTTCTGAGTTCATTCAAAATGTAAATTAAGACACAAAATAGAATTCTATCCAACCCTGCTATATGCCTAAACAGTATCCATTTTTCTCATTCTTACTACTAATAGAAGCTCAATTTTGTTTAGGGTGATAATGTACCTACTTAAATCGCTCACTCCTAGGCTCCCTTGCAGCTATGCATAAGCATTTGACCCAGTTTGGGCCAAATATGTGTAGGTGAAAGATACTGAGTAGGACTCCCAAGAAAGTTTTTGTTGTTGTTTAAGGCAAAACACTTGTCTGGCATAACCCATTTCATTTTTGTCCTTGGCTCTTCTGCTGTCATGCTCCCTAGTCAGAATATTGAAAGATGAGAGAGTCACATAGGTTACATGAGTTTGGCAGACCAAAAAGCATGCATTCTCCTATATCCAAGATGAGTCCCTGAGCAAATACGCCAGACCTAGGCTACCTATTTCAAGACTTACTGTTGTATAAGACAAACCCCTGTGTGGTGCAAAGGGTTAACACAATTCACTGCTAAGACAAAGATGCCTTGGAAGAAAAACCTGGCAATCTACATTTAAAAATTCAGCCCTTGAAAACCTCATGGGGCACAGTTCTACCCTGAATCATATGGGGTAACTGTAAATCAGAATCAATTCAGTGGCAACTGGTTTGGTATTTTTGGTGTTAATATAAGAAAAATTAAGCTTTTGTGATTAGACCACTAGAGTCGGTTTGTTTTTTCCCATGTAGCCAGATGCAATTTGGACTGATAGAGAAATAATTAAAAGAATGTAGAGTTAAGTAAGCGTAATGATTATGGAACTAATCATTTAGCAATGGGCTGCTAACCACAAGGTCAGTAGTTCAAATGCACCAGTCACTCAGGGGGAGAAAAGTGAAGCTCTCTGCTTCTGTAAAGATTTATAGTCTTGGAAGCCCTATATGGGGTTGCTATAAGTTGTAATCAACTTGATAGCATTGTATTTGTTTGAGTTTGGTGACTAGTATGTAAGCTTTGAGGGGGTAGTAATAGGTACTTTGAATACTATTCTTAGCACTATAGGTATTATGTCTTTTGCAAATGGATAAACGAACAAATGCGATATTCATTTTGTGTTTTCTGTAGTTTGCCTTATTCTTCCAAGAAGATTGCTCAAGTGTTAAGACCCAGTCTTCTCTGGCATACTTGAATAAAAGAATAACTGATAGACACAGACTTGAACCCTGGCCTGTGTGATCTTGGGTGTGTCACTGTTTTTCAATCCATTTCTCATCTGTGAACTGGGGATTACACACGTAGCCCACAGGGTTGTTTTGGAGATTCAGAGTAATGTGTGTGTCTTGGATTGAGTGCCCTTGCATGCCGAGCTTATTCCTCAGGCCTGGGTGCAGGGAGTCTATTTGAGATCTGATGGCAGGGAGTGGGAATAGGAAAGCAGACGCAAGACTGAGTTAGGGGGAGAAGCAATCACAATGGGAACGGGGTGTTGAGGCTTTTAATGTAGGATACAGGAGCTTGATTCCCCCAGGACTTCTGAGCAACATGGGTTCTGTCCTAGAATTGTCTACCAGAAACAGGAGGCTGGGCTCTTCTTCGCCTGTAGTGGTGTTGAGCATTCCTCCTAGTAAGGTGACCTCTCCTACCTTCCTGGGTTTGGCTTTCCATGCCTTTGAAAAGGCTTCGAGGCAGAAGGACATGGAGAGCTGCGTGCTGCACAGTTGTGATAAGACACCATTTCAGCAGGAGCCTGCACTTACATAGAGCCGTTCGCCACTGCTATGATGGATATCAGGAGGAGCCCTGGAAGTGCAGTGGTTACAAGTTGGTTTGCTAACTTCAAGGTCAGCAGTTCAAAACTACTAGCTCCAAGGAAGAAAGATGGGGTTTTCTACTCCAATAAAGAGTTGTAGTGTTTGAAACTCGCAGGGGGCAATTGTACACTGCCCCACAGGATCGCTATGAGTCGGTATTGACTGGAAGGCAGTGAGATGGTGTCAGAGATGGGTCAAAGGAATGTGGCATGGCAACCCTAAGAATCTGCTACAGAACCATAAAGTGCCTGGGATAGATGAGTTTATTGTGCTTGACCTTTTAAAATCATCAAACGGGCAACAGTTAGAAAGACAAACATACCAAGTGTCATTGGAGATCCGGGGAAAGCAGAGAAACACTGCTAATGATGCAGGTTTGCTGCACAGCAATCTGGCAGAGCTTAGTGAAAGCCCATTGAATGGACCCTGGGACCTAGTGAGCCCCTCCTGGGCATACAACCAAAGAAGCGCAATCACTGAGTTGACTTTCATTCCTCATGACCCTATCAAACAAAGCTGAATGGTCCCATGATGCTTTCAAGGCTTCTATTGGGAAGTAGACAGCCATGCCTTTATCCCACAGTGTGTGGAAGACGGCTTCAAACTACTGACCTTTGGGTTAGCAGCCAAGCACTTAATATCTCCCCCATCAAAGCTCTCTCCTGGATGTATAAAAACAAACAGAACCCCAGTTGATTCTTCCTCATTAGCAACCCTACAAGGCACAGTAGAATTGCTGCTACAGGTTTACAAAACTAAATTCTTATGACAGCAGACAGCCTCTCTTTGCTCCATGGAATAGCTGGTGGGTTGGAACTGCTCACCTTGGGGTTAGCAGCCCAACGCATAATTCCTGGGTATATAGGCCAAGCTATTTATCCAATTCACAGGGCCCTTGGGGCATTTTTACAAGAATGGTCACCACGCTGATACCTGCAGTAGAGAAGAGTTGGAGCCGAATTGGATGCCAATCAACAGACAACTGAAGAAGGAAACAAAAGAAAGATGATGATTGCTCATGACCAAGTGGCACGCAGCAGCACATGCAATTGATATGCAGCATGGCAATAACTCTTAATGACATTGCAAGGAGTTGAAAAGGTCAGAAACTGAATGAGATTTATATTGCAGTACCATTCATGGAAGCTGAAAGCCCATTCACCAAGCAGCATGGTCTAGTGCACATGGCAGCATGGTCTAGTGCACATGGCTGTATGCCTATAAGGACACACACACACACCAAGCACCCAGCAGGGGGTACTAGTCTGAAGAGGGGAATGGAAGTGATGTGAATGTGGAAAAGGAGGGACAAAACACAAGCAGGGCCTGACATTTATCAGGGTTCACGGTGTGCTATAAAGTAGGCATGATTAATCACTTCCCTGTACCAGAAGGCTGAGCTAGATTTTTAAAGCAAATCGAGTGCCTGGAACACAATGGTTGTTAGCTGCTGTTGAGTCAGCCTCCAGTCCAACTCACTGTGACAACCAGCTCCCAGTGACTCCATGGGCAATATTCTCCCTGGTCCTGCACCATCTCTTTGGTTGTGCATCAGATTGTGATTCACAGGGGTTTTCGTTAATTGGTTTTCAGAAGTAGAATACCAGGCTCTTCTTCATCGCTCATCTTAGTCTGGACACATCACAGAAACAGGTTCAGTCTCATAGCCGCACCCAACCAAGCTTCCCCATTTCAGTATCATAGCAACACAGAAATCAGTTCAGTACCACAGCAATAACCAAGCATCCCCCTGACAAATGAGTGTTGGATGCACATGAGTTGCATTGTCTTGGACTCAAACCCAGATCTCCCACATGGAAAAGGAGAATTCTACAACTGAACCACAATTTACCCTCAGAATATAATAAGTATCCAGTAAATGGTTATTAAGAATGTGGCTGCCAGGAAAATCCACCAATTTCCTGCCAAGGCTTAACACTAATATCTTCCCCCACACACTAGAAGGCTGCAGAGGAATGACTTTCTCCATGCCAGCCCTGGTATCTAGACAAGGGACCCTAACACTGAACCACTGAGCCCCAGCAGGCTGGGGAGCAATGTCAAATTGGATGAGGGACAATCCTGGTTGAGTTAGTTCCCCTAAGCTCGTAGGGCAGTTTAGCATGTCCACAGCTGTGTTCAGAATAGCCATGCGATTACCACCGAGAGAAATTCTACATGCTTTCACACCCCATGCTAGTCGTTGCAGCCATCGTTGAGTACAGTTCATGCTCATCACTATCTAGAACTCACGGTGACGCTGTGGGTGAGCCATTGGGCAGGTAACCTCAAGGTTGGCAGTTCAAAGGCACCAGTTGTTCTCTGAGAGGAAGGTGAGATGATCTGCTCCTGTCAAGATTTAGCCTGAGGAATTTTATATAGGGTCACAGTGAGTCAGGATCAACTCAATGGTGTGGGTTTGGTTTATTAGACCCACCATCAGATCATATTTAATGGATTTATTAACATGTATATTAGCCACAAATCCAATGTCTTTTATTTTTATCACTGCATTTCAATACAATTTGTGCCTTTGTGATTCTGTATTTCATTGGAGGTATTTGGAAATATTATTCTGGGGAGTGGGCAGGTGTTCCATAGCCAATCCTAAATGCCAAAAGGATCCATGGGGTTGCAATGGTTAAGACCCTCTAATAGAGTTTATCAAAGAGCCCTGGAGGCACAATGGTTAAGTGCTCATCTGCTATCCAAAAGGTTGAAGGTTTGAACCCACCAGTGGCTCTGTTCTTGGAAGAAAAACCAGGCAACTCATTCTTGTAAAGATTACAGCATAGAAAAGCCTAGAGCAGTGGTTCTCAAACTTCCTAATGCCACAACACTTTCATACAGTTCCTCATGTTGTGGTGACCTCCACAACCATAAAAATATTCTCATTGCTGCTTCATAACTGTAATTTTGTTACAGTCACCCTGTGCAAGGGTCCCACAGGTTGAGAACCATTGGTCTAGAGAGCTCGGCACTGATGCATTGAGTCACTATGAGTTGGACTGGACTAGAAGGTTCCTAACAAAAACGCCAACAATCATTTTTTACCATGACCTTGTTAACTCAAAAAGATTAATAAGCAAATTCACAAATGAGGACATCCAGTTGCCCCTCCAAACTGGAGAAGCATGAGTTAAATGGTGACCCTGACCCCACGGTGTCCTCCAGCTGGTGCCATGCTGCCTTTATTCCTTCTGCCTCTCAGTTCTGTGGAGAAGAAGGGGAAAGGGAGGGAAAGAAAAAGAAAGAAATGAAAAGATAATTTTCCCAGCTTCTTCACATCCCTGAATTGAACTTTACTTTTAATAAAAGTATTATGAAATGGAAATGGTGCTTTCACTATTTTGCTTTCAGGTGATATTCAGAGACATGGTGCTGGTAATTATTTGAGCCGGGGAGGTTAGTGTGCAGATTTTCTGAATATGGTTGAGCCACATGCCCCCTTCCAGGCCTAGCATTTCCCTGGGCTATGAGAAGTTATAGACAGTCTACCCTCTTCTTCCTCCGACTTCGCTGCAAACCATGGACACACTGGTTCTGACTTGACCTGGCTCCAGTACAGAAAAAAATATCCTCCTTGCATAATTGTAGTGCTTGATTTGGAAGGCACCCAGATACAAATCTCTCTTCTGGTGGCATAATGGGTTATGTGTTGGGCTATTAACTGCAAGGTCAGCAGTTGGAATTCACCAGTCGCTCCTTTGGAGAAGATGAGGCTTTCTTCTCCCATAAAGAGTTATAGCCTTAGATGAGTATAAAAACTCAAAATGCATTGGCAGAGATTCCACAGAGAATAAGCCTCCATTAAATCCCCTGGGACCATTCACCAGGGATGGGATTAAACCCTGCTCACCGTCAGTACATCAGAAAGTGTATTGTTGCAGATATGATTAGGTTAAAAATTAACATCTTATCATTTGTCTTTACTCTTAAAACGTTTTTCATTTGTTCTTTTTTTAATTTTCTGCTTTCCTTTTTATTGAAAAATTAACTAATGTCACTAAACAAGTAGAGAATTTGTTAAATGAAAATCTAATCGGTTATGTAAACTTTCACTGAAAACATAACACAATTTTATTTTTACAAAGAGTTATAGCCTTGGAAACCCAGGAGGCCGCAGTATTTTCTCTCGATAGGATTGTTATGCACCCAATGGCAATGAATGTTGTTGGATTTTGTTTCTTTATTGTTTTCTGTAGCTATGGTGGGGTATAGGGGTTATGTGTTGGGCTGCTAAACGCAATGTCTGAAATGGCAAATTTGAAATCCCCAGCCACTCCAAGGGAGAAAGATGAGGCTTTCTACTCCCCTAAAGAGTTCCAGTCTCAGAGAAGCCAGTCCACAAAGAGAACAACATGGCTGGCCCCACTATGAGACATGATGCCCCTCAGTGACCAAGGGTGATACAGGGGACAGCACTGGAGACACAGTGTGCGAATTGCACCTAACCTGATTCCACCACACCGAGGCAAAGTGTGGTGGAGTGCAGTGGAACAGCAAGGGAATGGAGTGGCAAGGTCCCCAGGGAATGCTGAAAGTGGACTTTGGGGCCAGGTTGTGGTGCCTCAACAGACTGGATTGGAAAACACTCCTAAGGTCCAACAAATGATCCTTGAACTAACTACAAGGTCTTCTTTCTTGATGTGTTTTGTTTTGTTCTTTGTCAGTGGTTTGTTTTTGTTGTTTTGTTGTCTGGTTGTAAACTGTTGCTTTGTTTTCCTCTGTCTTGTTTTCGTGCATGTTAGTGTCTCCACAGGTCTGTCTAAATAAGAGAGGCTGGATGAACTATCTGGAGGAAAAACAACAGGACTGAGAGTTCCGGGGGCACTTGGGATAGGGGGAGGTGCGGGGGTAAGGAAGTGGTGTTAACAAACACAGGGACAAGGGAACAACAGGGGACTCAATATGGTAGTGAGGGGGAAGTGGCAGGCCTGGTAGGGAATGATCAAGGGTAAGGTTACGTAACACACACACACACACACACACACACACACATACGGAGAAAGTGGTGAACTTCACAGAACGTAGTGGGGACTTCACAGAAAGGGGGGTTGATAGCCGTGAACAGGGTTGGTATGGGTCTTGTTCTATCCATTTGAAAGTCTCTAGGCTAAACAGAAATGTCCTGGTGGTATAGTAAGTTCGGTGTTGGCCTGCTAACCACCAGGTCAGCAGTTGTGAATCCACCATTTCCTCCATGGAAAAAAGATGAGGCTTTCTATTTGAGTAAAGAATTATAGTCTCAGAGACTCATTGGGGCATGTTTATTCTTCCCTATAGGGGCGCTGCGAGTCAGAATGAACTCAGTACAGTATGCAAGTAACAAGCTATGCTAATACCATTCCAGAGAGACAGTGGTGTTCCAGGGACATTGGTTTTGCCTGGCCCCTGACCCTGAGGAAGCATGAGGTCTTCAGGTCCTCTCCTGCTGCTCTTCTTTACCATCCTCCCATATCCTCCTCTGCACTCCCAAGTGGTGGGCATGATTTATAAACACAGAAATCCACTTACTCCTTTGAAAAAGTGGTTTACTTCACCCCAAAATTTGGAGAACTGTGTCGTCTCCCTTTCAAAGTAAATTATACGATGAACATACAATATTGATTGCAGGCATGTGGATTCTTAATCCTCAAGTTCCCATGAAACCCTGCTTTCCATGGCAAATCAGCCCGCCATTTCAGCATGCCAGTATTGCCAGGAGAAAGGAGCCTCAGCAGCCACCACTGCTCCGCAGCCTGCTTTTCACGGTCACGCGGGGATGTCAGAGTGCCTCACACCTCGTGCACTTGACTCAGTGCTTGCTTGCAGGGGTTGCATTTCGTTAGAGCCCAACAACTTCCGAGCATTGGCAAATTCCCTCAACCAAAGGTGGGCAGTGGCCTCATAATGTCACCAGTCATTAACCACCAGCAGGGTTGCGTTATGCTCGTCAGTGCCGTCATGTGCAAGGGGAAAGACAATTCCCACAGGCTGCCAGCTGTTTTTGGGGAGGGAATGCCAAGTGGGGAAGCTGGGGGTCCTCACCCCAGCAGCCACAGTTCCTGGCTCCAGGCCCTGCCCCAGGCTGTGCCAGGACGAAGAGCCTGGACTCTCAGAGACTCCATAGCTCGATTTCCACTCAGGTTGTGTTGTGTTGATCATTCCTTCCCTAGGCTGCCACCCATCTGTCAGTTTGTCATCATGTTGTCATTTGTCTATAGCTGTGATTGCTGTAAGCGGTGTCACCAGCTACGATTATAACCAGAGCAAGCCACTCTGGACACGCTTCACAAGAGCATCCAAGCTAGGACACACTGGGAAGAAAGACCTGATGATGTACTACTGAAAATGAGTCCATTGAACCCTATGGATCAAAAGAGAATACCGTCCAAACAAGTACTGGAAGAGGAGCACCCTAGGTGGGAATACACTCACACTATTCAGTGGGAGGACTCCCTGGGTAGTGTTTGACTAGCACCCAGGAGGTCGGCAGTTAAATCCCACCCAGAATCCAAGAGGTGCCTAAGGAAGGTAGGCCTGAATATCTGCTTCCAAAAGGTCACAGCCTTAAAAACCCTATGGAACAGTTCTACTCTGAAATGCATGGGGGTCGCTATGAGTCAAAATGGACCGAAAAGCAGCTAATAACAACAACACTGTATAAAGAACAACACTGCAAGTCCTTAGGACAAAATACACAGCAGGCACAATAGCCTCGACCCCACAGGCTAGGGCAACTTATTTTCCTTTGTACCAGAGACCGGAACTGTACAACGGAATGAAACCCTGCCTGTTCTTGTGTCATCACCACAGTCGTTGGTCCATGTTGAGCCCATTGCTGTAGCCACTGTGGACATCCATCTTATCAAGGGTCTTCTTCCCTCTTGCTGCCCCTGTACTTTAACAAGCATTATGTCCTTTCTTAAGAACCAGTCTCTCCTGATAGCATGTCCACTGGATGTGAGATGAAGACTTGCCATCCTCACTTCTAAGGGGCATTCTGGCTGTGCTTCCTCCAAGAGGGATTTGCTTGTTCTTCTGACAGCCCAGACGACATTCGGTATTGTTTGCACATCATTCACATGCATTGATTCTTCTTCAGTTTTCCTTACTCACTGTCCAGCTCTCACATGCAATTGACCATTGAAACTACTTACCTTGAATTCAGAGCTTAGGGTACACTACCCAAAGCCACATAGCTTGTGAGCGGCTGAAACATGTCTGCTGCCAGGATCTGTCCAATTTATTTTATTGAAACATCATACTCAAAAGGTGCTTTAGGCAAACATATTTTGTCTTTTGACTACATGTCCCTATAATATAACCAGGCTCAGACCCTCACATTGTAATGATTCAGCTATATGTCTGAGAGGTAAAAAGACCGCCAACCATATAACTGATGGGAGAATAGGTACTGACTGTCACCTGCAATGCCATTCCTTCAATAAATATTTGTTGAGTGTTATTCAAATGACAACATTTTGCAAAGCTTTAAGAAGACCCAGATGTAGAGAACACAGTCCCTGCTCACAGGAGACTCACAGATACTGCATCAGGGCCTTCAGATCAGGGACACCACAGATAGATGCTGAAAGAAAAATCATAAAAAGAAATAGCAACCACGCACGGAATGCAGGACAGATAAAATCCTCAGGAACAGTAATGGGAGTAGCGATACTGTGGTAGCTTTTTAATCTCCCATCATCTTGCACAGGGGTGGAGTCCAGTCTGTCACTCAGGCCATAGCCAGTGAGGTCTCAATGTGGGCATGGCCTTCTCTTGAGGATTCTGGCAACTCCTGTATTCTTTCCTGGGGGTGAGAGACACCCATGACTTGATATTCCTGCTGACAAGATACATGGATCTACATTGACGGCAGCCAGAGCCTTGAACGGGGAGGAGTCATGTGGAGACCCATGCCACTTTCCACCTCCACTGGGTCCATAAGACATTCCACCGACTGCCCTGTGATCTTCCAGCACTTGGTGTAATTGCATGTGTTGCATAAGTCTGAAAAAAAATTTACACACTGTTATTGGATATATGGGTTAATTTCGTACTTATGGACGTGGTCTGGACTGGGCTGGCATGTTTTCTTAATATACAATTATTCTTCTATATAAAGCTTTTTAAAGACACATGAGTGTTTATGAATGTGCTTCTCTAGTCAACTCGAACTGACTCAGATACCATGAGGGCACAGGGTGGCTGTGTAGGGAAGGGGAGGAAAAGGGAACTGATAACAATGGAACACACACACACACACAACTTAGGGGCCGAATAACAGAAATATGGGTAGAGGGACACAGAAGACGGTGTGTATAAAGATATTAATTTATATATAATTTAGTAAGGGTGTGAGGGTTGAGGAAAGAGGGAAAAAACAGGAGCTGATATCAAAGGGGTCAAGTAGAATGATAGTGTTTAGAAAATGATGGTGGCAGCATATGTACAAACTCGCTTGATCTAATTGATTTATGGATTGTTATATTATCTGTCAGAGCCCCCATTAAAATGTGTTCTTTTTTTGATAACAACATAAACTCACTGCCATGGAGTCAATTTTGACTCAGTATAGAACACCCCCTGTGGTTTCCTCGCTTGCTATTCTTTAAGGAAACAGAAAAACTTTTCTTTCCCCTGCAGAGTGGCTGGTGGTTTCAACTATTGACTTTGAGGTTAGCAGGCACCATAGCACCATGATTCCTAAGGATGCTGATAGAAAGGGAACCTTGTGGAACATAATTTAAAATTCTTTAATTATCTAGACTTACTTAACTGGAAGAGTCCCAGAGACTATGACCCTGAGTTACTCTTCAAACCTTTAATTGAAACTGTCCCCTGAAGTCATCTTTAAACTAAATAACAATTTAGCTCTTAAAGGCTTGCATCCTTGAGTATTGCAGTCTTTAAAAAATCAGCACAAATCTAAATGGGCTACAGATAAGTCAAAATATATGTGAGAGGGTTGTGGCAGAGAGATTAAGTAAAAAGAAAGGAAACACCTAGAATAGAAAGAACAAGAATGCTAATTCAATATGAAGCGTGTGACCAATGTCACTGAACATTGTGTCCAGAAAGGGTTGAAATGGAACAGATTTTGCTTTGTATGTTTTCACATATCAAAATTAAATACTAGTAGAAAAAGAGAGAGACTCGCATCTGTTTGAGGCAGAATACCAAATACTGGGTTATATATAATGCTAAGTATTGAAATATTATCCCATTTTCATATGGCAAATATGGAAAGCCAAGGATGGAGTGAGGCATTCACAGGGGAGATGGAATTTGAATGATCCAGGAAAATGGCTAAAGAACATGCTCATTCCCGAGTGTTTCCACTGGGTTCGCAAACACATCAGCAAATGAATGTCAAATAACCCGTCTCACCCTCTAACTCAGAGCTGTGCAACCGAACTCTCTTCTATGATGAAAATGTTCCAGAGCAGTGATTCTCAACCTGTGGGTCGCGACCCCGTTGGGGGGGGGGGTCGAACAATGCTTTCACAGGGGTCATCCGATTCATCACAGTAGCAATATTATAGTTATGAAGTAGCAACAAAAATAATTTTATAGTTGGGAGGAGCACCACACATGAGGAACTATATGAAAGTGTCACAACATTAGGAAGGATGAGAACCACTGTTCTAAAGGCATGACATCCAATCTGGTAGCTACTACATTTTATCAGGAAAGACCAGTCCATGGAAAGGGACATCATGCTCGGTAAAACTGAAGGTCCACAAGAAAAGAGACTGATCTTCAAGGAGATGGGCTGACACCATGGCTGCAACAATGGACTCCAACCTAACAACCATGGCGAGATTTGGCACAAGATCACGCAGTGTCCTCAAAGTAACATCCTTGATCTTCAGTCTTTTTAAGAGATCTGTTGTAGCACATTTAGCCAATGCAACGTGTCGTTTGATGTCTTGACTGATGCTTCCTTGAGCATTGATCTGGCTTAGGGTTTAAAAATTCCCCTTGGCTTCTCAATCATACAGGAGGCCCACACAGTGATCATCTTTCCTCACTACACAGAGTGTCATGCCCCACTCACATTGGTCTCCTTGCTGTTCCAGGAAGAAGCTTGGAGAACCCAATCACAAGGTCTTTTGCACTGACTGTCTCCTACCTGGAACACTTTGCCCACCACCAGATGGCCACTCCTGTGTCTTCCTGCCTTATTCAAGTACTGCACTGTCAATGAGATCTTCCTTGGCTGCGATGCACTACTTGCCCCAAGTTTCCCATCCAGCGCAGTTTAGTGAGAAAAATCTCACTGCTACCTGCAGGGGGGAGCCTCGGCACTGGCATCTCAGAAAATGGAGCATAATCAGAACAGAAATGTGACCCTACCTCTCATGCTGAAAGGCTGCTAACTGCAAAATCTAAACCACCACACAACCAGCCACTTCTCAGGAGAAAGGCTGAAAGTTAGTCTCAGAAACCTACAGGGGAAGTTCTACCCTGTCTTATAGGGTCATTATGAATCAGTATCAACTCTATGGCATAAATTTGCATTTGGGAGGGAGCGCGTTCTAAGGAGCTCTGGGTCACATACCCTGATCAATCCAACTGGCAGCTGCATCAGCTGGCTAAGGCTTCAAAAGACTGAGTAGGTAACCCAGAGCTCATTGCTGTTGGCAGAAACTTGTGGGGGGTCAGAAGGACTTGAGGTGATGGTGTCCTTCTCAGTGGCCTCAGATAATCTTCTCCCCGGTCTGGGCATCAGCATCTTCTTTGCAAAATGGGATGATTGCATTAGAGAACCACTAAACTCCTATATACCTGAGCAACCAGGAAGCAATTGTGAATCCTGGAGAGGAGCAAAGACTATGCTGGTGGCTCTGCAAATCTTGGGAAGCCTGGATCCGATGCGGCTGGAACTGTCCACTGCGAGGCACCAAGAATCCCGAGAGCTGTAGTTCAGGTCTCCCCCTTGCCTGTGTACCATGGAAGATTTAATAAATGTTCTCCTCATGCTACCTTTAGGATCCTTGGTGGCAAAGTGGCAAAATCCCTTCACATTGGCCTGTTAACTGCAGGGTTGGCAGTTCAAACGCACCTGCTGCATTCCTGTAGAAAGGGCAGCTTTCAACTCCCACAAAGAATTGTTGTTTCAGAAATCCACAAGGACAGTTGTATCCTGTAACTATGGGTCAGAACTGGCACAATAGCAGTTCGTGATTGAGCTTTAAACTACATTTGAGACTGGGGTCTATTGTGAATTCCCCTACCTGTCCATTGGGTGTCATGGGAAGAAAGTAGATAGGAGAAAAAAGGGTAGGAGGCAGTGAGGGAGGAGGGTAGAATGTACTGGAGTAACACATTCTGGCAGAAAATTGTGTGTATGTGTGTGTGTGCGTGTTCTATTGTAATTCACACAGATTATGGGTGGGGGAGGGAACTGAAAAAGTAAATATCCATGAAAAAGAAAAATTTTTTTCTTTGGTGATTTTCCTTTTGTTGAGCTAAGGGATGGAGAATGTACTGCATGGACGTGACCAGCCACTGGACCGGTGTGCTGTTAACACACCCTCCTGCCTTTGCATGCTGGGGGCCTCTCTGTAAACAGAAGTGACTTGTGACTTTTGATTTCCTGGGGCTCTAAAGAGAACCCGAGAATAGAAGTTCTAAATCGTGAACAAAGGAGAGACAAAGGGTTAATGACAGGACAGAATTTTGAAGTTTCATTGGATGAACACAGCGCCAGCATCCAACAAGCATGCCAAAGGCTGAACTCTGCCCGGAAGTAATGAATGAGCACTGCCTTTAGCCCGTGTCCTCACTCTCCCCGTCTCCTGCACTCCAAGCCAGCCTCACTAAGAGTAGTCAAAGGTGACATGGTGGTCCTTTCATCTCTCTCTGACCCCTCACGCTGCCTTCACCTCTATCCAAGTTGCTTCATCCTTCCCCCTTCTCCCTGATCTTCCTCGTGGAAAGATCTAATTCATACTAACTGGTAAAAGTCAGTTAGCACACAAGAAGGAAGACATCTCCTTCCTCAGTCTATGCTGCAGAAAAGGAAACTCGGGCTTGAGCTCATTTGCCCAACTGTCAAAGGTCCCATCACGGGCAGGGCCATGATGTGAAAATTCAAGCAAGCAGCCCCAGAGCCAGAGCTCCCAACCCTCATCCACTGCAGTTCAAGTTCATGGGGTGAAGTGGTGAAAAGCTAACCAGAAACTGAGAGTCAATGTAGATACGCAAGGCATTCTTGCCAGGGCACTCACTCACTGCCATTGAGTCAATGCTGACTCATAACAACCCTATAGGACAGGGTAGAATTCCCCTGTGAGTTACTGAGGATGTATCTCTTTATAGGAATAGAAAGCCCCATCTTTCCCTTGTGGAGTGGCTAGTGGTTTTAAACTGTTGCACAAAGCATAACCATGACACCATCAGGACTCCAAAACATGCCAGGGCAATCTATGGTTCTGTGAGATCTCTCAGGATAGAGATATACCTTGCTCCTTGGCTACACACGAGAAAGCATTCACCTCCAAGCCTAGTTTGTGATCCAAGTGAGTTTTATGAGAATTAGAAGAAGTTTCAGGTTTATAAAGGCACCTGCAGGGCTCTTCAGAAATGTGCATCTCCTTAGAAGCTTCCCTGAAAGTCACAAGGTCTGCTCTGTGCTCCTGCCTTTTAAATTACTCCAAGAGGTGGGGCGTGCTGGTGACCCTGGTTGAACTCATTGGCTGAACTGAATTCACCTGGCCTTGTTGGGCCAATTCAGGTGCAGAACACACCCAGGTGTACCTCCCCTTCCTGGCTGGGAACCTGAGCCTCTGAGCATGTGCAGTGTACCACTCGTTCATGGGACAAAGGCTCAGACTGCTGACCATGCGTAATGGATGCCTCAGTCCCTAAGCTAAACTACCTAGCAGCTCCAAAACCCCACTGCTGTGTAGTGTTCATGAACTTTGGCAGGAACACATCCTTACCACGAAGAATCCTGGTGGCCCAATGGCTAAGCACTTGGGCTTTAGACCGCGGTCAGTAGCAATGCATGAGAAAAAGGTCTTGCCATTGTAAGCATTCCACCCCACTGCCATCAAACGCAAAGGACCTCTGGTGACATGGCGGGCTACTCACAGAGCTACTAAATGCAAAGTCAACAGTTCTAACCCACCAGCTTCACTGTGGGAGAAAGATGAAGCTATCTATTCCTATAGAGACATAATATCTCAGAAACCTATAGGGAAAATTCTACCCTGCCATGGACTACTAAACGAACAACCTAATCTGTCTTGGAAGAAGTCAGGCCAGAGTGCCCTTGACAGCATATATGGCAAGATTTTGCCTCCCAAATACGTTGGACATATTGCCTGGAGAAGGACATCCTGCTTGGTAAAGTGGAGGGGCAGCACAAAAGAGGAAGGCCCTCAACGAGCTGGATTGACACCGTGGCTGCATCAATGAACTCAGGCAGAGAACAAATGTGATGATGGTGCAGGACCTGGAAGTGTTTGGTTCTGTTGTGCATAGGGTAACTTTGGGTCAGAAACCACTCAATGGCACCCGACAGCAACAACAACACGTATATAAGATCACCATGAGTTGGAATCAACTCGACAGAAAGTGGGCTTTGGGTCTGTCATGGAACCAACTCTGGCTCATAGCGACCCAATCATGGGATTCTGAGGCTGTAAATCTTCATGGGAGCAGAGGGCCTCATCTGTCTCCTGCGGAGCAGCTGGTAGGTGTGAACCCCTGACTTTGCAGTTGACAGTCCAACACTTCCCTTAAAGTACCCCCCGGGGCTCCTTTGGTAACGATGACAGACTAGGAAACCCAATGGGGACATTTCTACTCTGTCACATGAAGGCATCCTGTGCAGAATGGGCTCAACGGGAACTAACACCAACCCCACCACTTTTAACACCATCCCAACCTTACAGACTGTGCTAGGCTCTTGAAGGAATTGACTTTTTGCACTCCCACTGAGCGAGCTATGAGCATGCATGCATGCCAACACGTAACTTCCGGTCCTGAACTAGGGATCAGCTGCACATGTAAGGATGTGCTTCTAATGTGGAAGGAAGTAAAGAGAGGGGATCTGGAAGCAGGAAAAGCCAGGAAGCAGGAGTCACTTAGGCAGACCCCTTTCCTAAACCAGCTTAATTAGCATATCACAGATCCTGGCTCAGAGGTGATGTTCAAAGAAGAATTGTTGACTGAATACACAAGGGAAGGAACAGAATAAGTGAACACAGAAATGTGCTAATGACCAAGTTGACTCACAGTTCCCACCCTGCTCTTCTTCTTCCAGGTTCTTCTCTAGTTGCTAATGGTATTTGCTCGACCCCTCACAAGCACAAAAGGAGCCCTGGTGGCCTAGCGGTTAGGCAGTGGGCTGCTAACCACCAAACTAGCAGTTCTAAATTAGCAGGCATTCTGAAGGAGAACAACAAGCTGTCTGCTCCTTTAAAGAATTAGTCTTGGGAATGCACAGTGGTAGCTCTACCCTGGCCCATAGGGCTGCTCTGAGTCTGACTCGACTGGACAGCAGTGAGTATGGGTTTGGTTTGGTTTTCACAGGTACCCCGATCCGTTGGTGGTCTTGGTAAATTGCACACGCTGGTTCAGTGGACCTTGTGTAGGGCTTGAGAATTTGCACTTCTAACAAGCTCCTGATGTTGCTAGTCTGTGACCATATTTGGGGTGGCAAGGCTCTGGACTACCGGGGTCTTCCTGGTGGCTGCTGTCACAGCACAAGTTCCCAAGAGTGCACCGCTACTCATTTCTTTGGAATGATTTGGACTGAGTTTTCCCAGCCATTTCATCAAGGTTTTTGGCTATTTGTTCCATGACACTGAAAAGTTTGGACCTGACATACGCAGCTCAGGCTGTATTATCTATCTTCTCTGCCCTCTTGGATTGGAGATGGATCACCTATGAAGCGATGAGGGTAAGAAGGGTTGGGTGTCCCCGGGTAATGTGAACAGTTAGCACGCTCAACCACTGGCTGATTAAAAGGTTTGCGGTTCAAATCTAAGGCCCCTCAGAAGAAAGGCCTGCTGATTGACTTCTGAACGACCAGCCTTTGAAAGCTCTGTGGGGTCCCGTGGTGCTGACCCACACGGCGTCACCGTGAGTTGGAATGGACTCCTCAGAAACGGGTTTAGTAAGCAGCACAAAGAGGAAACTCCTTGGTGAACTGGAGGACACGGTAGCTGAAACCATGGGCTCCAACATACTACCCCTGAGGCTGGCAAAGGACCGGGCAGTGCTGCCTTGTGTTGCAAAGAAGGTCCCTGTGATGTCAGAATGATTGGACAGCACTAACAACAACAAAGGGTGTCAGGGCCCTTCACTTCCCCAGACCACTGACCAGGTTCAAAGACCCACATGCGCGTATAGTTTCACAGTTAGACGTGTTTAGAAAAAAATAATGTTTGCAAAAGTAAAATCTTGGTTTACATTTTACAGAGCATGCACAATGAGTAGAACTCTTAAGGTCCACCGGAACCTGTTTAGGGTCCCCTCCACTTGCTCACCACCGATAAGTCGATTCTGACTCATATTGATCCTACAGGAGAGGTTAAAATTTCCCCTGTGGGTATTTCTGAAACTGTAGCGCCTTATGGGAATAGAAAGCCTCCTCTTTCTCTGCAGCTGGTGGGTTCAAACTGCCAACCTTGTCTTTAGCAGCTCAGGACTGACTTGTATCTCTATGAAACCAAAATCTACCTCACTGCCAGGGAGGTGATGCTGACTCATAGTGACCCTATGAGGCAGAGTAGATCTGTCCCTGTGAGTTTCTGAGACTGTAACTCTTTATAGGAGTAGACAGACTCTTCTTCCCACGGAGTGGCTGGTGGTTTCAAAGTGCTGACTTTGGTGTTAGCAGCCCAACATGCAAACACTATGCCACCAAAGCTCCTTTTGGACCCCTATAAGTAGATAAATATTTCTCTTATATCTGTGTTTCAACCAAAGGCATGGCTACAAAGGAAAAAAGGCCATGAGTGTCAAGAATGATTTGAAAATGTGGAGTTCTTTTGGGAAAGTATAAATATATATATATATATATATATATATATATATATATATATATATATATATATATATATATACTTGTGTATATAAATAGAATTCTGACGGCAAGAGTGGTCAGGAGTTGGACTGTTAATCTCAAGGTCAGCAGTTTGAATGGCCAACCGCTCCTCTGGAGAAAGAGGAGATTTTCTACTCCTCTAAAGAATCACAGTCTCAGAAACCCACGGGGGCCATTTTACTCAGTCCCATGGGCCTGTGAGTTGGAATGGACTTGATGGCAGTGAGGGCATGTAAATATGCAAACACCCACCTCGGACTTAGGATTTGACCTGCTCCCTCAGCCCCGTGAGCATCTGCATCTGAAGCCATGGACTTGGCCTTCTGTGAAGAACCCATTAGTGCACCGCCACAAAGAGAACGAGTTTCCTCTGTGTCAGTCCATTACCCTGCCAACGTTCAGGATGGAGCCAACACCCTTGGTTTCCCAGAGAAATTGGCTCAACATCCCCCTGATGTGGTTGCATGACATAGGCCACTCATGCAATGCACTGCATGTGCTCTATTTAATGCACTATCACCAACAAGTCTACATGGGTGGTAACTCTGAAAACCTTGCCCAAACAGCTGGCTTCACCAAAGTATATGGAACCATGTGGAGTTGTCGACCAGTTTGACTCTGCACTAGCTGTACGTTGGCATTGCCAAGGGGGCTTTCTCACTGACCGTGACCTGAATCCTGCTTCCACTAAGCCTTGCTTCATTGGTCTGGGATGGGGCCAGGCCAATGGGAGGCTTGAAAGCTCCTAAGGGATTCCAAAGTATGACCAAGGGTGAACACTACTGTTTTTGGCCATCACATCCGGGAAGGCCCTTGGGACTTTGCCACTCAAAGTACGATAGGTCAAGGAACCAGCAACATCAGGATTAGCTTCTCCCATGCTAATGCCATCGAGTTGATGCTGACTCATAGTGACCCTACAGGACAGGGTAGAACTGCCCTTGTGGGTTTCCCAGACTGTCACTCTTGCCCGGAGTCTACAGCCTCATATTTCTCCCAAGGAGTGGCTGGTGGTTTAGGACTACTGTCCTTGTGGTTAACAGCCCAAGAGTACCAGGGCCTCTAGAACTGCTGGATCCTAGACCCCACCCTGAACCCACAAAATCAGAATCTGCCCCCCAGCCCGATTTCCAGGAACCTGGGTAAGTGCATGCATGTGAAAGTTTAAGAAATACTTCCTTAGAAACCATTACTTTCCAGAACAAACTCCTCCTGCCAGAGGTGCAGAAATGGAAGCCCATCAGGCCATGCTCGCCTAGAAGCAATTTGAGGTCTCAGTGCTCCTATATCCTGGCTGTCATCTAGATTTCCTTATTCTCACCTGGACTGTTGTCACTGCAGCAGGTATTGGTGAGTCCTCAGCACGAACAGCCCCAAATTCGGTCTAGAGACACAGCTCCCATTTCAGAGTAGTACAATCCACAGTTTCCTGTAGAGTTTCTGGCTTTTACTGGCTTGGGGTAGGGTCTAGTGGGAAACGCATCTTAGCAAGAGCCATTATGTATTCTGGATGTGCACAATGAGTTTGTCTTGAGGCATATTTATGTCTGATGTTGTTATGTATTCTCTTTCTATCCCATGCAACGTTATTTTTTTGAAAATTTATATTTGCTTTTAATTACCCAGACATATAAGTGATTTATAGCTAGGTCTGATCGATTGGAATCAGATGACCACGCCTGGATTAACCATGGGTCCTGGTGACCATTAGGCACTTCTTTCCATGAATGATATTTTCACCTGAGTGAATGCATTCACGACTTTTCTTCTCTTAAGATAAATAAGCAGGTGGGTATCCTTTTGCTATGCTGGCACTTCCTTGTGCTGTTTTAAGTTCACCCAGCAATTTTTAAAAAGAGAAACATATTACAACTGTCACACACTTTATAATTCATGTGGAAAAATTTGAGGGAGAGCTAAATAGAGGTGACCCGTGGTGCAGTCTTACTTACTGCTTGTTAGAAGGTACTGAAATCTTATATACATAAACACTAGAAACCAGGAGAGAGGAAATGGTGGTTCCATGGCAGAATTCTCACTAGCCATGCAGGAAATTTGGGTTTGATTCTTGGCCAGTGCGCCTCCTGTTACAGCTACCACCTAACTGCTAGTGGAGGCTGGCATATTGCTATGATGCTGAACAGATTTTAGCGATGTTTTCTGCCTACAGACAGACTAGGAGGAAAGGCCTGGTGAACTCCTTCAAGCCATCAGCCACTGAAAACCCCCCAGCTGACAAGGGTTCAAATCTACAACCCATTGAAGGAATGGGGCAGGACCAGTGGGCATTGAGTTCTGTAGCACATGGAGTCCGCATGAGTCAGGAGCTGGCTGACTTGAAGGCAATTGTCCACAGCACTCTCTAGGAGGCAGTGGTTGGAGCACATAGGCGTCCTTCATGTGGCCCCATGATCATCAAGCCTTAAGTCATGCAACCAACTCTGGGAAATGGGAGATGCCCGGGGTACCAGGAATATTTGAAAGACCTGGTGTAAATTGGTTCAGCCCAGGGGAGTTCTGGAAACCACCGAGGTAAGCTTCCTGCTGAAACCACTAACATAGCTCCAGTGCGAGTGGATGGGTGTCTGCACATGTACCCAGCCACCATTAGTGTGTTTGTTGTTGTTGTTGTTGTTGTTGTTGCCGTTCACGTCCGTAGAGTCGATGCCGATTCACAGTGACCCTATATGACAGGGTAGAATTCCCCCTGTGACTTTCTCACACTGTGACTCTTTACAGGAGTAAAAAAGCCTCATCTTTCTCTTGAGGAGTGGCTGGTGGTTTTGAATGGTTGATCTTGCCATTAGTCCATTGCGTAACCAGGTGCTGTCAATTTGGTTCCAACTCATGGCCACTCTATGTACAGCAGAACAAAACAACACGCTGCCCTGCGCATTTCTCACAGCCATTCCTACATTTGAGCCACTGTGTCAACCCATCTTGTGGAGGTTTGTCCTCCTTTTGGCTTGACCAAGCATGCTGCCCAACTCCAGGGACTGGTCCCTCCTGATAACACCCAAAGTACATGAAGCCAAATGTCACCATCCTCGCTTCTAAGAATCAATCTCGCTGTAGTTCTTTCAACATAGATTTGTTTGTTCTCCTAGAAGTTCCTTGGTGTATTCAATATTCCTCACCAGGACCATATTTCAAATGCATCAATTCTTCTCGTAGGACTTCCTTATGCATTTTCCAGCTTCCACATGAAAATAATCATGCCTTGGGATAGGATACTCCTGAATTTTTAAGGTGACAAAGTCACCTTGGTTCAAAAAAATGTTTAAAAGGCCTTTTGCAGCAAATTCACTGAAAGCAATTTATCCAGTGATTTCTTTACAGATATTTCTATGAGCGTTGGTTGTGGATGGGTCCAAGTAAGATGAAATGCTTCATCATTTAAATCTTTTCTCTGTTTATCATGTTGCTTATTGGTTCAGTGGTGAGGATTCTTGTTCTTTTAACCTCGAGTTGTAATCCATACTGAAGACTATCATCTTTGAACTTCATCAGTAAGTGCTTCAACTCCTCTTCCCTTGCAGCAAGCAAGGCTGGTCGCCTGCATATTTCAGGCTGTTCTCAAATCTTCCTGCAATCCTGAAGTCTCCAATTCAGCCATTCAAAACTCAAAACAGCTCAATGCCATGGAAGTCAAGTCAATTCTGACTCGAGCAACCCTGTAGGCCAGGAAAGAACCTCCCGGAAGGTTTCCAAGGCTGTAATCTTTGTGGCAGCACATGGTCACATCTTTCTCACTCGGGATAGCTGGTGAATTCCAAGTGTTGCTCTTTCGGTTAACAGTGAAGTGCTTAAACATTGCCCTACCTGGATTCCAAGTGTGAGCTAGCAGCCACAATTTTCTTCTGAGACCAAAGGGGTTGTTAGGTGTGAATTCTCGACCAAGGGGGTCCAGCAGACCTGCTCAGTATTCGCCCAGGTGCAAAATCCATCAAGAGGATGCATTGTCATTATTTTTAATCACATAACACACCCAGGTGTAGCAGCAACCCAGCTTTGTAATATCACCCTGGTTTTGATAAATATGTACCATTCCTTGATAACGCTTCCAAATCCTTTAATATCCTGCAGCTCAGTCCCTGATGTCTGGCTGTAACAAAAGGTGTGAAGGGAGACCATATGTCAATAAACTCTCCCCGTCTACCACAACTCACCGCATAATCAGCTCCACGGTAAAATGCATGGTAAGTCAGTTATGCGCTGGCGGGGAGGGCAAGGGGCCCCTTTCAGGTTTGTCTTCTGATGAAGTTGACCAAAATGACTTCTTATTTCAGCCTATTAGGAGAGTGAGAGTTGCCCCCCCTCCCTCGCCATTTTTCTTTTCTTTTCCCTTTTTGTCCCTTTCCCCTTGGAGGGACAGCCTGCTCTGCTATTCTGAAAGGGTTGTCTGTTTTATGCTGTGCTCTCCACTCCATTAAATCACCTTTCCTCACATTAAATACAGGTCTTCAGGGTGGTCAGAGAGTTTTGCTGTGAGGGATAATGATATAATGAGGATGACATGCATGAAAAATCATTTTTCAGCTCAATCCCAGGCAGACCACGGGGAAGCATGAAATGGGAAGGGGGAGAGGTGTACCTCACTTTAGACAAGAGCCAGGCTTCTGAGGGGGCCAGTCTCGACCTGGAAGGCTGCTGAAGGCTTCTTTACCTCACTCACTCATTCACTCATTCATTCAACCAGCTTGCTACTTACTTATTAAATGCCACACCTTGGGGCTCTCTCACTGAACAAAAGAGACAAAAATCCCCCTTCTGTCAAGAAGCTTCCATAAACAGAGGCATTCAAACACTTCCTAGAGAATGTGTTTAAAGTCCAATTTACACAAAAGCAGAAGAAGAGACTGATGCGAGGGGTTTCACACACACACACATGTTCATATATGACTCCCATTGCAGCGACAAAGTGTAGGACTCTTCCAGGAGACACTATTCATTGGAGTTAAATTGCTCCCCCCAACCCCCTGAGCTCTCTCTCTCTCTCTTTTTTCTTTCTTTCTGAGAGCAATTGCCCTTGGAAGGGATTAGCTGTTATCACTCTCTAGCACCTTAGTGTGAACTTATTTATTGGCTCCTTTTCCTGCCTAGATAGGAGGGGCCTCCAGGGCTGCTAAAAGCCAGAAAAATCCCAAAAAAGGCAGCAACAAGAGAGGCAGAGGACAATCGGGGCCAGTGTTTCTCATTTCAGTGGGGGGGGGGGGCATTTGTTAAAGATGCAGATTACACACACATACAGCACACACACACTTCCCTGCCACCCCACCCAATATGGCCCTACTAAATAAGGATCCTACCCCACCATCTGTCCGGGAGCCCCTGAACTGGCCCTTCCCATGAAACAAGCCAGGGCCATTGAAAGTGACTCTTTAGGCAAAAGACCAGTGACTTAGGTTTTCCAAACCGGGATAAAGACCATTTGTTAAGCACTTGCATATTAACCAAAAGGTTGATGCTTCAAACCCACCCACAGGTTCCTAGGAAAGCAGGCCTGGTGATCTGTTTCTGAAAGGGCACAGTCTTGAAAAGGATCCCTGGTAACACATTGTCCTGCTAGCCATAAGGTCAGTAGTTCAATACTACCAGCTGCTCTGAGAGAGAAAGCTGAAGCTTTCTACTGTACAGATGTATAGTCTCAGAAACCTACCAGGGCAAGTATACTCTGCTGCCATGAGTCAGAATTGACTCAATGGCAGCAAGTGAGTGGATGGGCAGGGATTGATTGGGCACCAACTAACACTAAGAACAACTATTTTGGGTGGCAGTGACATTCTTCTGCTTTATCTAGAATCTGAACTCTCAGCGTCATTAACAATGGAGGCAACAGACAAATAATTATAAACTACAGAAGGGTAAAGAAAAGCTAAAGAAGTTACTTCTGTTTGGGGTTTAGTTGTGTGCTTTTTTTAGCAGAAAATATGAACTATGAAGGAGCAGGGACTTGCTGGACTTAAATATGAACTGTAAGATCTCTATCCGGGCTAGAGTTACATCTCAGTTCTTGGCTCCGCATGAGAAAGAATTCACGCCAAAGCCTGGCTCGTGATCCAAGTGAGTTTAATGAAAGTTAAAAGAAGTTTCAGGTTTTACGCGCCACCCCTAGGATTCCTCCCCACCATGCAGCCTGGCAGAGACTGCTCGAGGTCACGCAAAGATCTCTCTCCTAAGTTTTCCTCCAAAAAAAGACCTGTCTCATGTTCTTTCTCAAGTTCTCTCCCCAGTTCCTGTCCCCAGTTTTTCCTTTCTCCCCCTCGCTCCTGCCTTTTCAAGGATTCCCGGGGAGAGGCATGGTGAATGACCCCAGGTCAATCCCATTGGCTGAATTGCAATCACCTGGCCCAGGTGGGCTGATCCAGGTTTAACGCCCATCCGTACCCACCAGCGGGAAAACCTAGGCTTTTGTTCTATGCTTGGTTCTCCTGGGCATGCGTCAATGGACATCTCATTCCTGCCTATCTGCCTAACAAAACCTATTTTTCAACCCCAAGTCTTTCTTGCCAAAAAATAATGTCCCATAATAGGAATGGCATGAGCAGGGCTTCTGTGTTGGATCAGATCAAGAAGATAGCTTTCATGCCCTGTACTAAGATCACAAAAGAATGTAATCCAGTGCCTTGTAGACAGTCTCGTGTACACAAAAGGTTTTCTAAGAGTCTCCAGAAGGCTGTGCTACAGCCTAAATAGGCTGAATTGCAGCCTAAAACAGAGAGGGACCCATTTCAAAGAGATGTGGGGACATGGCTTTCATAAAATTGAATGCATCATGTAATCCAGTGCAAGGGAAACCCAGTAACTTTGGGAAGGAACTGCATTGGCTTGGACTAAACAGCCAGAGATAGTGCTACATAAAAAGAAAGAAGATGATTGATAAAGCAACCCAGACATTATTGTGGAAAAGGAAAAGGGACTTAGAAGACAACCAAAAGCTACAAGGAACCTCTCTTAGGGAGAAGTCTTGTGGTTTCAACTTGTGTGCTCTGGGGGATATTTGGCAGTCACGTATTAAATTGTGCATTCAATTTAATCCCTTTAAGGGATTTTGTCACTGGGCCTACAGCCCAACTATCCTGACAAAAAAATCTATCTTGAAAATCACCCTGCTGTGAGGAAGCTAAAGGCAAGCACATGATACGATCACATGGAGGGAAATTGGGGAGCCAATGCAACAGCAAGAACCCAGGCCCTAGACCTATGAACCAAAGCAAACCCATCTTGCCGGGTCTCGCTGCTTGAGCTGGTTTGGCCAATGCCACGTGGAGTGGAGATGTGCTGCCCCAGCCAAACCTTCCTCAAATTACAAAATTATGAGCAAATAATACACCGAGTGGGATTGAAAGTCACTAAGCAGCAATAGGTAAGTAAAACATATGGGCCTACCATTACCTATCTGTAAAGAGTCTTTGGCAACTGGTTTATGGAAGACACAGGCCCTGATTACCTCCCATAACACGTATTCTTTATCATAGCCACGGACACTCATGGAAACATTAAAGTTGTGCTTGAGAGAGGAAAAGGTGA